>NC_041381.1:13679128-13684835 GCF_002162155.2 Triticum dicoccoides
ATCACTGTCTTGACCCGCTAGGTTATCTGCCGCCACCGCCCGTCCCCGGCTCCATCGTGCCGCCGCTCGTCCCTCCCTCCACCGCGCCGCCGCAGCTGGTCCCCGCCTTCACCGCACCGTCGCAGCTGGCCCTGCCTCCACCCCGCCGCCGTCGGGGCCCTTGTCCACGGCGCTACCCACCAGTCCTCCTCCAATGGCGCGACCGCCACCGGGCAGTCCTCCCCTGCCCTAGCGCCACCACTACCGTTGGCAGCACCGGCGCCAGCTCCCGCCTACGCATCCGCAGGCGCTGGTCGCCACCAAAGCAGGGCACCACCTCCCCCTCTGCCCTCAGCCACCTCTGCCCCTCGCCACGGTGAGCATGCTCCTATTCTAGCATTCTATTTAATTTTCCCAAACTAGATTAAAAAATCATGTGAGCCATTGATCTAATAATTTTAATGGTTAATACAATAGTTCATCTGAATCTTTTCCTGTTACCGAACAAGTCCCAACACAACATATTGTCACAAACTCAAAACATGGTATGCACTCATTCAGTACTTCAAAGGTGAAGAATTTGCTTCAGAACAGTGAGGAGTACCTAGCATGTATACTCCATCAAGCAAGTTTGGATAATATGGTTGTTCTGCAAGGCAAAATTTCATTTTTGATTGATGCTCGTTAGGAAATTAAATGCTCAGTTTCTTGCTTATTTTCTTTAGGTTAGGTTTTGTTGAACTGCAAGATGATGTTGATGATATTTTTATTAGATTGCTCTGCGAGTGCTTATGTTGGTTGTGCCAGTGCTTTTCATGTGCAGGGATTTTCTCTTCACCTCCAGGAGCACTGTCCGTCCCGTTGCCATAGCCATCGTCATTCGACTACCGCCTCTACGGTCTAGGGGTGATCTTGACTGTCATCTCCTCCCCCTCCCCTATTTGCTTCGTTCCGGTCGTCGTGCCGATGTCACTAGATTTTATTTTCATGTCAAGTCTCGTAACCTAGGCGTCTCCCGTTCGAAAGGGTGGCATCTATAAATATGCATGTCTTTGCATATTTATAACCGTCGTCCTTTCGAATTTTCCACGTTATCCATGGACAGCCCGAGTACATGTAGATTGGGTTTCATTTTCCGTGCTCTACTTCGGTCCTCGGCAAAATTTCGTCAGCGCCACCTTGTTGTTCTCCGGGTGCACATTCTCTCGTCTTGTTGTCGAGACGTGTATCTGGAGAACAGCGGGGAGGTGCTGCCGAAATTTTGCCTCGGACCGGAGTAGAGCACGGGAAACGAACCCAATCTACACGTACTCGGGTGGGATTAGGACCCATCTTTACCTATTAGAGATAGGATTCAATCCATGAATGCCCGTTCCCCTTTTGTATGGTAAAAATTTAAAACCATGGCGTAAATAATATGACAATGGTAATTGGTTGTGTATCTAGTCTTAATTACAATATACATATCTTGATGAATATGAATTTGGTGCCCCTACTGTCAGTGCAAGTACCAATATGGATGATCGTGAGTGGATGTACACCGGCCACCCTAGTCAGGCTGGCATGACTACTGAATGGGTGACGAAGACCACTGAATTTGTAGAGGCAGCATTTGCTAGAGGCCAAAGAAAAAGTTGGTGCCCCTGCTTGAAGTGTGACAACGGCAAAGAACAGGCGAAGAAGACGATGTGTAAGCACCTGCAGAAGCATGGGTTTAAGCATGGGTATACCCGGTGGACCCTTCATGGAGAGCCTGAATGTAGCAGAGAGGAGGTGATGCGTCGGCGAACCGAAAACAATGGTACCGGGATCGTTGACATCGTAGCTGACTTCAACGATGCACATGAAGAGGGATCAAAGGAACAACCGGAGGAGTCTGCGAGGGCCTTCTTAGAAATGTTGAATTCCTCACAACAACCTCTTCATGACCACACAAACCAATGTTAGCTGGATGCCATTGCACAAGCAATGGCTATAAAGACCCAGTTGAACATGAGCCGAGATTGCTTTAATTGGATGGTGACATCTTGGGGTCGCTCTCTCCCCGAAGGTCACAAACTAAATAAAAGCTGGTATGAAGCGAAGAAAATCCTTCGTGCACTTAAGATGCCCTATGAGCAGATACATGCTTGTCCAAACGGATGTGTCTTATTTACGAAAGAGTATGCCGATGACAATTATTGCGCCAAGTGCAAAGCCTCTAGGTATGTCGAGAGAGACCTCAGTGATGGTAGGAAGAAGCAGAGCAAAGTCCCTGCAAATGTTCTTCGATATTTTCCAATCTTGCCAAGAATTCAACGTCTTTACTTGAACGAAGATACAGCCAAACAGATGACATGGCACAAATATGGGATAAGACGCAACAAAGATGATCATGGGAGACCGATGTTGATACATCCGTCTTGTGCCCAAGCATGGAAGAGTTTCGATCGAATACATCATGAGAAAGCAAAAGAGGCAAAGAATGCACGAGTTGCCATCAGAATCGATGGGTTCAATCCGTTTGGTATGGTGTCAAAGACATATAGTTGTTGGCCCCTGTTTGTTGTTCCCCTAAACCTCCCCCCTGGCGCCCTAATGCAACGCAAGCACATGTTCCTGTCGTTGATAATTCCAGGGCCCAAGTATCCGGAGAAGAATATAAGTGTGTACATGCAACCACTGATAGATGAGTTGAAAGAAGCTTGGGTGAATGGGATACGGACATAAGACGCTGCTAGCAAAAAGAACTTCACAATGCATGTTTGGTACCAGTACTCACTTCATGACTTATCGGCGTATTCACTTTTAATGGGGTGGTCTGTGCATGGGAGGTTCCCATGCCCAAGGTGCAAGGCAAGCATGCAGTGCCGTTTGTTGCAGCATGGTCGCAAGTATTTTTGCTTCAATTTTCATAGACAACATTTGCATCTTGACCATCCATTCAGACAAGAAAAGAAGAACTTCATGAAAGGTGAAGTCATTGAACACTCGGCACCATCTGAGATGACGGGTGAACAAATTCGTTATCAACTAAATGCTCTCCAGCCTGATCCCAAACGTCCAGGGTATTTCTTGGGATATAACGAAGAACACACGTGGACTCATAAGCCATGCTTATGGGATCTCCCCTACTTTCACCAGCTCGAGCTTCCACATAATATTGATGTAATGCACACTGAAAAGAATAACGCCGAGGCCATTTTTGGCATGTTGTTCAACATTGCTGAGAAGACGAAGGATAATACTAAGGCTAGACCTGATGTAATGAAGCTATCTGATAGACCCGAACAAAACTTGCGACAACCCGAGGGCAAGAAAAACTGGAGGACGCCAAAGGCGAGGTTTGTTCTTATTAGGGAACAAAAGAAGGAGTTACTCATGTGGTTCAAAACTTTGTTGTTCCCTGATGGGTATGTGGCGAACCTTATGAGGGCAGTGAATCTTGATAAATTGAAGCTCAACGGGATGAAGAGTCATGATTGGCACATATGGCTTGAGCAGTTAATGCCGGTTATGATTCGAGGCTATATCCCTGAGGATGATTGGGAAGTATTGGCAGAGCTTAGCTATTTCTTCCGTGTTCTTTGTGCTAAATAAGTATCTCCTCTGTGATAGATGAGATGGAAGAACAGGCCCCCGAGTTGCTCTGCAAGCTAGATAAGATTTTTCCACCAGGATTCTTTAATCCGATGGAACATATGATTTTACACCTCCCTTCCGAGGCAAGAATGGGTGGCCCTGTGCAGAATCCTTGGTGCTATGGACTTGAGAGAATGCGAGAGACTTTTCGAGCTAAATGTAGAAATAAATGTAGAATTGAAGCCTCCATAACCGAGGCATTCTTGGCGGAGGAGATTACAAACTTCACGACATCACGCTATGCGGCCAATATTCCAAGCTTGCATAATGCAAAGTCTCGATACAATATTGGCGACCCTAAATATGAATCCAAGCTTAGCCTCTTCAAAGGGCAACTCGGACCTGTGGGTGCTTCTGGTTCAAAGAATTTGGATCCGAAAGAGTGGAAATTAACGTTGTATATCCTCACCAACCTTCAAGAAGTGCGGCCGTACATTGAGTAAGTGTTGGTACATTATGTAACATTTACTCACATGTTTCTCTCTTAACTCCGTTCATTTCTCATTGGGCAGTGAATTCATTGCCCAATTCTCGAATTGAGGGGTCGAACGTGATTCACTCGAAGAGTATGAGCTTCTTGCTGGTGAAGGAGACGGCAATTATGGTTTTATTTCTTGGTTTAGAGAAAAGGTAAGTTATACTTCTTGGAACACTTGAAGTTGGTATTACATGCGACTAATACACCTATCCTTCCCTCTTAAACTTGTAGGGTACGTCATTATTGGACAAAGAGTTGAAATAAGTTGCTAATGGTTTTGACTAAAAGGTCGGTACATTTGATAAATACGACATCAATGGGTATTGCTTCCGCACACATGGGAATGAGGAACGTCGGGATGTTCTAAAATCAAGAAAGACGGGAGTGTCATCTATTTGCAATGGAGTTGAGTATTATAGAAGACTTGATGAAATATACGAACTGCATTACTTTGGGGCAAATCCTCCGAAAGTCATTGTCTTCAAATGCCATTGGTTTGATCTGGAGAAGGTTAGGCGGAGGGATGATATTGGGCAAGTCGAAATTCGACAAGACAACAAATTAGAATGTGAAGATGTCTATATTGTGGCTCAACAGGCGACACAAGTTTTTTATCTCAAGTACGCATGCCAAAAGAAGTACCTTAAGGGTTGGGATGTCGTGTACGATGTGCCGCCACATGGTAAACATCCTTCCCCAAGTGAAGAGGATTATCAACCTCACATCGACCCTGACACATATGATGGAGAATTCTTCCAAGAAGAACATGGGCTAGAGGACGTCTCAACATCCATCCACGCATGGAAGTACACATTGATAGTGAAGAAGAATAAGTCGAAGAGGAAGAAGAAGAGGTTACGAACATGGAAGACCTCTCAATGCTTGAACGGTTACGTCTAGGCATTGCCGATGAAGGTGACGATGACGGTCAACATGAGGAAAACATCCTTGACAACACATATGATACTGATGATGAGGCTAGAACTGACCTTGAAGAAGAGACGGATTGTGATCCAGATGATCCCGACTATTTTTAGTCGTAGTGTTGAACTGTAATGTTGATTTTGTAGTAGCTACTTTACCATGACCCAGATGGCGATCTCAAACATGTTGTAATGTTGAATTTGTAATATTTTTGAACTTATGCTTATCTATTTGAAGTATAATGTAATTCTTGTACTATAATTGCCTAGTAATTCTTATTGCGTATGTTTTTTGAACTTATGCTTATTTATTTGAACTATAATGTATTTGTACTACAATTGCATTGGTAATTCTCATTGCGACAATTGTTTGAACTTATGCTTATTTATTTAAACTATATAATCTTGTATGTACTAATAGCTTTACTTTTTGTCATAGCAGGTGAGTGAAGCATGGTGGGCCCACAAAGGAAAAAGCCCTCGCTCCCCCTAGCGAGATCTTTGCTTGGCAGTTTTATCGCCGATCCTCCGCCTTCCTCTCAACCTCCGGCTCGTCGAGGAAGAGGAAAAGACCGGGGAAGAGGTGCACGTGGAGCAAATGCTAAGAGAAACCCTTCTCGGCCTCCCTCGCCAGCACCTGCCGTGGCATCGCCTGAGGATGAGAGGGTGGAGGATGAGCCGGTGTCTCACTCCCCCGTGTCTGAGA
>NC_041381.1:13685156-13702686 GCF_002162155.2 Triticum dicoccoides
CTGCGAGGGTGGAGGACGAGCCGGTGTCTCACTCCCCCGTGTCTGAGAGGGTGGAGGAAGAGCGGTTGTCGTCGGAGGCCTCTGACGAGGAGGTCCCGACCTCTGACAAGGAGGCCTCGACCTCTGACGAGGAGCATGCTGGTTTCATCCAAGTTGAGGAGGGTCGGTCCGTGTACCTACGTGGTTCCTCAAGCCTCCCGGAATGAGGGCTTCCTGTGGAGCAGAGGCCATGTATTGCTCCATGTGGAGAAACGTAACTAACTTTGGCTTCCCATTTTCTACCTTCAATGTATGCAACAATTGCTAATAACTTTGGCTTCTCATTATGTAGCGGTTGGAAGAAAGCTGGAGCTAGCAGGGGAAAGTACCGACACGTGAACGGCGTCCTTGGGAGCATCATTAAGGAGCATTACCCTGGCATGGTTACTTTGCCTGGTGAGGGCAAAGTTCCGGAGCCAGCACGGACCTGGGACCACTACAAAGCCTATGAGGATATTGGTGTAGCCAACAACATCGAGTTTCGCAACAAAGCCGAGCGGGTCTTTGCCGAACTTTGGGTAATCATTAAGTTTCCTTCACACACTGCAATTTTCTTTATTTTTCTTAACAAAATGCTAGCAGACTATAATACTACAGTAGCAAAACTATCTAGAAAACTTAGATTTAGATTTTACTTTATTTTTCTTAACAGAATGCTAGTAGACTATAATACTATAGTATGTTAAGTTCTTAACAGGACACACAAATGAAATAGATTTTATAAGAAACCTCAGACTTAAAGGTTTGAAAATTACTGCACCAAACTAATTTTCTCTATATTTGCAGGATTTCTATAGATGCAAGGATGGAAAGTTGGAGGAGGCACGAGCGGGTGTCAACGGACATTGCCCGAAGCTTGTGCATAATTTGATGCATGAGGCACGCCCTTTAGCCGTCCGCAAATATATGGCAACTCAAGGATATAAGAGTCTTGATAAGAAAGCCGCTAGGAGACTCCGTCTTGAGAAGGACAAGTACATGCTGGTAAAGCATATTCATGCTTGTTATTTCCTCAACAGGCTGGCACTCAATTTCCTTTTGACGTAAATGAGATGCAATTGATCAAATAGGTTACTCCGAGATGGTGCGTCGATAAGGGGGAGTGTTGGGAGCGGGTCGTGGACTATTGGTGTTCCAAAGAGTATAGGGCGAAAAACAAAGATTATAGAAATCAGTGAGGCAGAATGCTGGATCCACCACATCATCAAGGCAACTTGAACGTTATGGAGTTCGGTGAACGTTGGGTATATCTTACTTCCCATATCGATTTGTTCTTCATAAGCTTTTTCTTGTCATACATGTTGCCAATCCTTGTGATGAAATCTTAATCATGTTGCTTTGGTTGCAGGCGTCTCACCATAATGCTCCACTGCCCAACCTTTTCGTCTTGTATGCTTTGGCCCATAAGGCACCGTACAGAACAGCCACGCCTTATGATGAGAATGACACAGTGTCCGCGTACTCCAGCAATACCGCCTACGATCGGATGGAGAAATTTAAAGGGACGGAAAAAGAGTTGAAAGGGCCCGAGTATGATGTGACAACAGAGCCTCTTGACCACGCGTTGGTCATGATCTCTGGAGAAGGCAGGAAACATGGTAAGGAAGCAATTGCAGGAGGCATGTTCCCTAGCTCCTCCCGTAGCTCTCTCCCTGAATACAAAGCTCGGTTAGGTATCTCAAAATCTTCTACATATAAATGCTCAACTCTAGCTATGGTTGAGATGGAGGTATTCTATACAAGTCCTTCTATATATGTTTGTTTCTTACTTACTATTGGATTGAAGATGCGATTGCCATGCCATATTTTGCAGGCCCGACTGGCGGAGGAGAGGCGAGTGGCGGCGGAGGAGAGGGCGCAGGAGAGGCGATTGGCTGATGAGAGGACGCAGCAAGCGATGCAGTAGGCGGTGCAGCAGGTGGTCTTGGCACAAACTAGTCAATGCTTTCCAATGTTAGTGCGTACATATCTCATTTACGTAGGTCTCAAATTTGTCAACGTAGAAACAAGTAGCTATCTAGATTCTTGAAGATCAAACTTATAAGTAGAGACAAGTAGAGACCATTTGAACCGTTTCAAACTATAATCCATTTGAACAATTTCAACCATGATCTTAATTAACTATATGCATTCTTGAAGCTATTTATTTTCATGATTTAGAGACCACTTGAAGATATTCATGATTTAGAGACAAGTAGCTACTTATTTTCATGATTTAGAGACCATTTGAAGATCTCCATGATTTAGAAACTTGTAAGTAGAGACCGTTTGAACCATTTAAAGATCAGACTTATAAGTAGAGACAAGTATATACCATTTGAAACCATGATCCATTTATTCTCATGATTTAGAGACCACTTGAAGCTATTTATTTTCATGATTTAGAGAGCACTCGAAGATATTTATGATTTAGAGTGTTGAATTGAACCAATCTTATAAGTAGACACAAGTAGCTACTTATTTTCATGATTTAGAGACCATTCTTGAAGATCTTCATGATCTAGTGTTAAATTAGCATGTTCAAAATTGGATAAGTGTTCAAGAAACTCCATATGTACTAGAAGCTATTTATGTTGGAAACTCACTATGGAATATGGATCACTATTTATTTTGTTGTGTCAAAGTACTTTCTTTTGTCTATTTGGCATATTGATGATTTCAAGCACGTTATTTGTTCTTGTGCCAAAATGTGACAGACACCATTCAATCTTGTAGGTTGCCACCTGGATGCTCTTTGGACTACAACATGGGCATGAAGGCATTTGTTGTAGTGCCAAATCTTACGTAGTGATGCCATCTTTGGTCATTGTGTATTATATGTATGGGACTATATGTTGTGGAACTATATGCTAAGGAACTTTGTTTTGGGACTATATGCTATGGAACTTTGTCCTGGGACATATGCTATGGAACTTTGTTCATTGTTGCTTATATTTGCTATGGAACTATGTTGTCCTGTTATGGTTCTGTGTTGTGTGCTGTGAGGATCTTTGGTATGGAGCAAGGCAATTACTATATTGTGTATTAAACTGTTCAATTTCTGATTATCAAAAAAAGAAGCTTTGGCGTCTAGGGACAGACAGCAAACCTGCCACATGTCGCCAGCCTATGCTGTCGCTGGAATTTTGCCATCTGGGCCAGTACCTACCTGACGGCGAAGTGTGCTGCTTTGCCCACTGGGCCACGAACCCCAGACGGCAAAGTCCTGCCATTTTGCCGACTGGGCCAAACACGACAGACGGCAAAGTCTGCGTCTTTTCTGTCTGCCTGTACTGACAGTTGACGGCAAATCTAATAGACTTTGCCGTCTGGCTGGACGGCCGGTAGACGGCAAAACACTTAACGCCGTCCGTCAGTTCGTCCGTTCTGTCTATTGCAATATTTTGCCGTCTGATTTTACCGGCTGATGGCAAAAGGAATAGACTAACGGCAAAGTCTTTTCCGTCACCCAGAAAAAATGGCAGACGATAAAGTATTCTTTGCCGATTAATCTTTGTCGTCTACTTCCTGACGGCAAACTCTTTGCCGTCTGGATTTACGTCTTTGCCGTCTGTTATCCACAGACGGCAAACTAGCAGTTTCCTGTAGTGGTTGTCAATCCCTTTCGGGTAACGGCACCAGAAATTGGCACGAAAGTTGTAATAGATTGGATAAATAGATCGCAAATAAAATAATGTGCATCAAAGTATTTATGTATTGGGCAATGGAAAGAACTTCAAATACTCATGACGATATCTAGGCAATGATCATTATATAGGCATCACGTCCAAGATTAGTACACCAACTCCTGCATGCATCTACTATTATTACTCCACACATCGACCGCTATCCAGCATGCATCTAGTGTATTAAGTTCACGGAAAAACGGAGTAATGCAATAAGAACGATAACATGATGTAGACAAGATCTATTTATGTAGAAATAGACCCCATCTTGTTATCCTTAATAGCAACGATACATATGTGTCGTTTCCCCTTCTGTCACTAGGATTAAGCACCGTAAGATCAAAACCATCACAAAGCACATCTTTCCATTGCAAGATAAATTGATCAAGCTGCCCAAACAAAACCCAAATATCGTATAAGAAATACGATGCTATAATCAATCATTCATATAAGATATGAAAGAAGACTCAAAAAACTCTCATGGATAAAAACATAGATCTGATCATAAACTAAAAGTTCATCGGATCCGAACAAACACACCGCAAAAAGACTTATATCACATGGATCTCCAAGAGACCATTGTATTCAGAAGAGAGAGAGAGAGAGAGAGAGAGAGAGAGAGAGAGAGAGAGAGGAAGGCATCTAGCTACTAACTACAGATCCGTAGGTCTACAAAGAATTACTCACGAATCATCGGAGAGGCACCAATGGACATGATGAACCCCTCCGTGATGGTCTCTCAATTGGATCTGGTGTTTCTGGAACTTGCGGTGGCTGGAATTGATTTTTGTCAACTGTCCTAGGGTTTCTGGAATATTGGGGTATTTATAGAGCAAAGAGACAGTGTAGGAGGCCACCGAGGTGGGCATAACCCACCCAGCCGCACCCTGGTGGGTTGTGCCCCCTCAAGGCACCCATCTGGTACTTCTTCGGCCTATCGTGTGTCTTCTGGTCCAGAAAAAATCCACAAATAGTGTCGCTGCGTTTGGACACTGTTTCGTATTGATTTCCTGCGACGTAGAAAACAAGCATAAAACAACAACTGCCACTGGGCACTATGTTAATAGGTTAGTCCCAAAAAATGATAAAATGATTATAAAATGATTGTAAAACATACAAGAATGATAATATAACAGCATGAAACAATGAAAAATTATAGATACGTTGGAGACGTATCAGCATCCCCAAGCTTAATTCCTGCTCGTCCTCGAGTAGGTAAATGATAAAAATAGAATTTTTGATGTGGAATGCTGCCTAACATGTTCATCACATATTCTTTTGTTTGTAGCATGGACAATTGGACTTTTATATGGTTCAAGGCAATATACTAGTTTTGACATGAAGACTTTAATACTCAAGCATATCAACAAGAAACCATGTCTTTCAAAATATCAACATTAAAGCAAGTTATCCCTAGCCCATTATGCTCCAATCATTGATCGATTCATGAAACACACTCGAATACTAGCTATACCCAATGATCAAGTACGATCATAGTGCCCCTTAGTTGGTGCTTTATAAGAGAAGATGGAGACTCAAGTTAAAAATAAAAATTGCATAAAGTAAAGGAAAGGCCCTTCGCAAAGGGAAGTAGGGATTTGTAGAGGTGCCAGAGCTCAAAGGGAAATTTGAGAGATAAAAACATTTTGGGAGGCATACTTTTCCCACCAACGAAAACGACTTAGAGTTCCCAACACTTTTCATGCTAGATATATCATAGGCGGTTCCCAAACACAGAATAAAATTTATTACTTTTTCCACCATACTTTCACTTTCCATGGCTAACCGTATCCACAGGTGCACTCCGTAGCAACACTTTCCAAGGAATTTATTATTTGACAACATAAAGTAAATTCATTTCTCATTTCAAGACTGGGCATCCCTAATACCTTTGTCGTACTCTCGTGCAATGACAAGTAAATAAACACTCATCATGAGAGTAACACATCTAGGAGGGAAAACATCGTCCACCCCTCACCGCCTCGCGAGCGGTACGTGCACACACAAGAGAAATTTATTTTGAAAATTAGAGATGCGACATGAAAATTTGCTTAGAACAGCACGGAAATACCGCTATTAGGTAGGTATAGTCGACTCATATGGAAAAACTGGTTTAAAGGGTTTTGGATGCACAAGTAGTGATCATACTTAGCGCAAATGAAGGCTAGCAAAAAGATTGAGAAGCGTCCAACCAAGAAACGAAAAATCTCATAAGCGAGCATTAAGCATAATTAACACCGAATAATGCAACACAAGTAGGATGTAATTTCATTGCATAACTATTGACTTTCGTGCTTGCATAGGGAATCACAAACCTTAACACCAATATTCTTACTAAAGCATAATTACTCATCAACATGACTCACATATCATATCGTCATATCTCAAAACCATTACTAAGAATCAAGTTTATTGTGTCCAATGATGTTCATGAAAGTTTTTATTATAGCCTCCTTGGATATCTATCACTTTGGTACTAATTTCATATGTTGCTTTTAAGAAGCTCGAACAAATTTAAGTGAAGAACATGAGCATAATATTTCTTTCTCTCAAAATAATTTAAGTGAAGCAAGAGAGAATTTCTAAAAAAATTACTAACTCCCAAATAAATCTAAGTGAAGCTTGAGTGCATTTCTTCAAAAATAATAAAGCACACCGTGCTCAGAAAGATATAAGTGAAGCACTAGAGCAATTCCATGGCTCTAAAAATTTAAGTGAAGCATAGAAGCAAGCATAGCATAATTTTTGGCTCTCTCAAAAAGGTGTGTCCAACAAGGATTCAAGACTTAAAATAAAAATAAAAACAAGCAAAGACTCATATCATACAAGATGCTCCAAGCATAACTCATAATATGTCTCGAATAAAAATATAGCTCCAAGTAAAATACCGATGGTCATTAGAAGAAAGAGGGGATGCCACTCGGGGGCATCCCCAAGTTTAGTTGCTTGATGCTTCTTGAATATTATCTTGGGGGTGCCTCGGGAATCCCCAAACTTAGACCTTTGCTAATCCTTATTCCTACATCCATCGTAATATCACCCAAAACATGAAAACTTGAATCACACAAAACTCAACAAAACCTTCGTGAGATCCGTTAGTATAAGAAAGCAAACTACTACTATAAGTATTGTTGCAAACCCATTCATATTTTACTTTTGCATTATATATACTGTATTCCAACTTTTCTATGGCAAAAGCTCTTCAAAGAAAACCATAGAATCATCAAAACAAGCACACAACGCTAAGAAAATAGAATCTGTCTGAGGGAGTCCTAGACTAGGGGGTGTTCGGACAGCCGGACTATCATCCTCCGCCGGACTCCAAGACTACGAAGATACAAGATTGAAGACTCCGTCCCGTGTCCAGATGGGACTTTCCTTGGCGTGGAAGGCAAGCTTGGCAATACGGATATGTAGATCTCCTACCATTGTAACCGACTCTGTGTAACCCTAGCCTCCTCCGTTGTCTATATAAACCGGAGGGCTTTAGTCCGTAGGACACAACATACATTACAACAATCATACCATAGGCTAGCTTTAGGGTTTAGCCTCCTTGATCTCGTGGTAGATCCACTCTTGTACTACCCATATCATCAATATTAATCAAGCAGGACGTAGGGTTTTACCTCCATCGAGAGGGCCCGAACCTGGGTAAAACATCGTGTCCCTCATCTCCTGTTACCATCTGCCTAGACGCACAGTTCGGGACCCCCTACCCGAGATCCGCCGGTTTTGACACCGACATTGGTGCTTTCATTGAGAGTTCCTCTGTGCCGTCACCGATAGGCCCGATGGCATCTTCAACCAGCAACGCTGTCCAGGGTGAGACTTTTCTCCCCGGACAGATCTTCGTATTCGGCGGCTTCGCACTGCGGGCTAATTCGCTTGGCCATCTGGAGCAGATCAAAAGGTACGCCCCTGGCCGTCAGGTCAGATTCGGAAGTCTAAACTTCACGGCCAACGTCCGCGGAGACTTGATCTTCGACGGACTCGAGCCACAGCCGAGCGAGCCGCACTGTTACGACGGGCATGATCTAGCTCTGCCACCGGACAGTGCCTTGGTGGCCGCACACGAATCCGCTTCGGCCATTAGTCCGGAGCCGATCGCCCAGACCGAGGATCGGTGGATGGACACCGCCTTGGGGGCTCCAACTTCCACGGCGATGGAGCCGAACGCTAATCTTGTCCCCTGCAAAACTCGTGATTCCGAGGTTCCGGACTCCTTGCCGGACTCCGAACCTCCCGCGCCCCTACCAATCGATTCGGATTGGGCACCGGTTATGGAATTCACCACCGCGGACATCTTCCAACACTCGCCCTTTGGCGACATCCTAAATTCGCTAAAGCATCTCTCGTTATCGGGAGAGTCCTGGCCGGACTATGGCCAGGATGGTTGGGGTACGGACGATGAAGAAATTCAGAACCCACCCACCACCCACTTTGTAGCCACTGTCGACGATCTAACCGACATACTAGACTACGACTCCGAAGACATCGACGGTATAGACGACGATGACGGAGACGAACAAGAAATAACGCCTATAGGGCACGGGAGGACCACCTCTTCATATGACATATACATGGTGGATACCCCAAAAGAGAGCGATAGCGAGGACCAACGGGCCGCGGCAGAAGATAACCCCGCCGATAAGCAACCAAAACGGCGACGCAGACGCCGCCCTAAGTCCCGCCTCGACAACAACAACGCTCCTAAGGAGCCCGTAATACAACAGGGCTCACAAGTGAACGACGAACATGCAGATAAGCAACCGTCCGAACATGACGAGTCAGATAATCAATCCAGGCCCGGCGAAAACGATAGTCCGGACGATCTCATGCCGGACACGCCGCCGGAGAGCAAAAACCTTCGGAAAAGACTCGTCAACACTGCAAGAAGCCTGAAGAAGGAAAAGCGGAAGCTCAAAACAGCGGAACACACACTCAGAATGAGATGGAGCAAAGTGCTCAAAACCGCGGATAAATACGGCAATGGTCACCAATCAAAGAGCTACCCGAAGCGCAAGCTGCTACTAGAATTCGACGAAGAGGCCATAGAGCCTCCACCATCAAAAATAAAGAGGCTGCCTGGTTGGATAGACGACCTGAAAGCGGCGCCGCACATAAACCAACTAATGAACCTGGAAAGACAGATGGCCCAGCCAGGTCCATCTATGGGCCAAAGAAGAAGGCCCCACGAATCAAGGCAACACGTCAAGTGTACGAAGATAGTGGCACACCCAAATACAGGGGCGCCGCACACCCACTATGTTTCACCGATGAGGTGCTGGACCATGAATTCCCAGCAAGATTTAAACCCATAAACATAGAGGCCTACGATGGAACAACAGACCCTGGAGTCTGGATAGAGGATTACATACTACATATACACATGGCCAGAGGAGATGTTCTCCACGCCATAAAATACCTACCCCTCAAGCTCAAAGGGCCAGCCCGTCATTGGCTTAAAAGCCTCCCAGAAAACACTGTGGGAAGTTGGGAAGAGCTCGAGGAAGCGTTTAGAGCAAATTTTCAGGGGACTTATGTCCGCCCTCCGGATGTAGATGATTTAAATCATATAACTCAATAGCCCGGAGAGTCAGCGCGCAAATTCTGGAACAGGTTCCTCACCAAAAAGAACCAAATAGTCGACTGTCCGGACGCCAAAGCCTTAGCAGCTTTTAAACACAATGTCCGAGACGAATGGCTTGCCAGACACCTCGGCCAAGAGAAACCGAGGACAATGTCCGCGCTAACAAGCCTCATGACCCGCTTCTGTGCAGGAGAGGATAGCTGGCTAGCAAGATGCAGCACCAGCGACCCAAGTACATCCGAGATAAGAGATGGAAACGGAAAATCGCGGCGCAGAAAAGAGCAGCACCGGAATAAAGAGAAAAGCCCAAAGAGCACGGCAGTGAACGCCGGATTCAAAAGCTCGCGGCCAAAAAATAAAAACATCGCCTCTTAAGGATGACGGCGATGAGCTGTCCAACTTAAACAAGATTTTGGGTCGGATATGTCAAATCCACAGCACCCCCGGAAGGCCTGCAAACCACACCCATAGGGATTGTTGGGTTTTTAAACAGTCCGGCCGACTAAATGCCGAACACAAGGGGCTCGACGCGTCAAGCGAAGACGATAAACCCCACCAGCAGAGCACCGGAAAACAAAAGACTTTCCCCCAAGAAGTCAAAGCAGTAAATTCACTTCATGTGATAATACGGAAAAATAGTGCGGCACTTTCTAAAAAGAGCTTCGCGCGGTCCAACCCAGCAGACCATAGAGATTGGATATCAAAACCAATCACTTTCGACCACCTGGACTATTCCAGAAGCGTTCGAAACACGGGACGGACTCCCCTGATATTGAATCCCACAATCGACGGACTACAATTTACTAAAGTCCTAATGGACGGAGGCAGCGACTTAAAGCTGCCGTATTCAAACACAATCCGTAAGATGGGGATAGACCCTACCATAATTCGACATAGCCGCACTTCCTTCAAAGGAGTGACGCCAGGCCCTTATGCCAAGTGCACAGGCTCCCTATTACTAGAAGTCGTGTTCGGATCACTGAACAATTTTCGGTGCGAAAAACTAATTTTTCATATCGCCCCATTTAAAAGTGGATATCAAGCACTCTTGGGACGAAAGGCTTTTGTCTGTTTTAACGCCATACCGCATTACGCGTCTCTTACACTCAAGATGCCCGGTCCACGTGGCACCATTTTGGTGCGAGGGTCACAAAGACCCCGGACTCGGATAGACGAGTCCGGCTTCAGCAGGCTAGGGGTTCTTTAGCCGCACACCTCTTCGCAGGGGGCTGCGCGCACAAACAAACGCGGGTTCATTCAAACCCCGCCTTACTTATTTATATTTTTTCTTTTCAAACATAACTTTCTTCCCACGAATTGTTTTTCAAACTAAGCGTTCCTCTCTTTTTACAGATGAACAACGTGCATACCTGTCCAGGACAACGATGCAACGGAGACACAGGCGCAGACGTGCAGTAGGGACCCGTTGCGAGGATTCTCTTCAGATTAAGACCCTGTGTAGACCTTTTTTACTGTCTCTTGTTGTTATTCTCCCGTGGTTTCTTCCTATAACCAAAGCGGAGCCTGACGTTTTGGCATTGGCCACGTCAGAAGACCATGCCCGTAACTGGACACTAGGGGCTTAGGGCATTGTTCTGCCCATTATTATAAAGACCGAACACCTTAGGGAGTGTTCGGCGTCTCGAGTTAGGCATTATATGCATCAGCTCCGAATCATGTCTTTGGTCAAATGTTGGGTTTGCCCGGCTCCTGTGTTTTGCTGCCTTACATTCCGTATCATCGGCTAACGTGGCACCAGGAGAACTACTGTGATTGTGCCCCAGTTCGGCTGGGCGAGCACCTCAGTAGAGAAAGCCGAAAACTGACTGTCATGATATAGCGAGAGACTGGTCAACCACTCGATCGACCACCGGAATGTTTAGAATTCCCCGCTTTGACGAAGGACCGTTTCCCGGTCAGGCACACACGCGCCCCGAATTCGGAGAAGTGCGGTGCCCCCAGGGGCTATATCGTAGCCCCACCCTCGAGCTCCACTGGCTAAGTGAAAGTGGTAAAGCATTATAGTCCGGATTGCCTCGTTTGCTACGCTACCACCTCCCTAACAGGACCGAGACGTCGGATTAAGTGTGAAAATGCGCTATTTTTATGAACACCCCCGCACCTTGTGCGTGGGGGCTGAAGCTGAAGACTGCAATCTTTCAGGTTATACAAACGTATACGTAAACGGCCGCATAGGAGAAGTTTTACTACTTGGGACGCACAAGTATAAAAAGTAGTTATAGCATAATCATCATTTTACAAGCCAGAACGTTCATTTGAACGTGACATTTTTTGAGCACTGCGAATCTATTACACGAGCGCCATGCATAACTTCCCCGAAATAGTGCTCGGCGTGGAGCCGGCTCTCATCCGAGCCCTGGGCGGCAACAGATGTGGCATCCATCTCCGTCCAATGCGCCTTCACGCGGGCAAGAGCCATCCGCGCGCCCTCGATGCAGGCCGACCGCTTCATCTCCTTGATATGCGGCACCGCCCCAAGGAATTGCTGCAGTAAGCCGAAGTAGCTCGTCGCCTTGGGCCTCTCTGGCCAGACATGAGCCATGATGTCAGTCATGGCAAGCCCGGACAACCTATTTAGCTCGGCCCATTCGGCCAACCGGACGGTCAAAGGAAGTGAGTGATCCGGACTATGGAATTGAGACCAAAATAGCTCTTCCGTCTTGTGATCCTTCTGGCTCCGGAAGTGCTCAACGGCATCAGCCGCACTTGCCGCTAAGTCCATATACGGATCCTCCGGACTCCACAGCTGGCCAAACTGAGCATACTTTTGATCCATAAACCGGCGACGCAGCAGATAAGGCTTGCCAGCCACGATATCCCCGGCTTGGCGCAGCTCCTCCTTCATGGCCCGCATTGCAGAACGGGCATCCTTGGCCTCGGCGGTGGCCTTCCTCAGGTCTTCCCGCTCCGATAAGCGCTCCTTTTCAAGAGCCTCATTGCGGTCGGCAGCATCTTTCAATTTCACGGCCAATTCGGCCATCTCTTCCCTGCTTAGGCAGTGTGCAGCCTTTTCGGCTTTCAACTCCTCGGCCGCCCTCGAGGCAGCCGCGTCACTCCTTCGGGCTTGCTCCTTAGCTTGAGAAAGTTCGGCCCGAAGGCTCTCCACAGCAGCAGCACCGTCTGTACAACAGCATATAATTTATCAGAGGAGGGCTTTGGCCCCCTTCATAAAGCGACTGCGGAGAACTCATTTACCTTGCGACTCGTCAAGTCGCCGGTTGACAAGTGCGATGTCCGCATCCGCCACGTCAAGTTGCCGCATCAACTCGGCAACTCCACTAGTCCGGCTAGCCCCCGGACTATCCGCCTCCTGCATAGGAGCGGCGACATTCATCACTGGCGATTTTGATCCCCGGCACGCTGTCGTCTTCGACAACCTACCGAGTCTCAGGGGCTACTATCTATACAGGGCGCATTTTTATCTGTAAAACTGCTAAAAGACAAAAGGGTGCGTCGTTCTCGCGTACCTCAAACCCCGCCAGCAAACTCATTGCGGCATTGCGCAATCCGCTCTCGGCAGACGAAATTCTTCCAATCACCATACGCATCAATGCACGGTGATCTTCTAAGATGGACGCCCTCTCAAGCAGATCCTTCAGTTCTCCCGGCCGGATACTAGCGGGTGCCGAACTCTCTGGCCCCTCCGGACTCGGGGATACCCTCCGTGACGATACTTCAGGCTCGTCTGCCTTATCTGACCGCGCAGCAGACGGAGGCGTTTCGATCTCCATCATCTCCGGAAGAAGGTCCCCCGAGGATGAACTCATCTGAGAAGGCTGCAGATCCGAACTGCAAGATAAATATTTCGGTTACCCATAGAAGCACAAGTGGAGGTATTTCCTTACCAATTAACTCCCCTTTTCATACTCACGGCTCGCTGGAGGGCTGATCCTTTGGCGATGATTGTACGTCCGGATTCTCCCCGGACGCCGGACCCCCCGGTGAAGATCTCTTCCCCCGTTTAGGGGCTTTGGCCTCCGGATCTTCATAGGCGGTCCTTTTCTCCCCCTGCAAGGAGGGGTTTTTGACTCCCCCCTCTTCAGACGCCCCTTTGGGCGAAATAACAGCTCCTCTATTTTCCCCATCGCTCCCTTCCATGGGCGCGACCTCCAACATTCTGACCAGCACGGGCTCTAGTGCGGTCTCTAGGAGGGGGGCCGGACACCTTATCAGCCTTGATCGCGCTACCCACTCCTGTGAAGAGTAATGGGTCAGGAGGCGAACTCTAGAAAGGCAGAAAAACAGAATGTCCGGACTCTGAGCTATTTACCTGAGTATCCGGGAGATTGTGGCTTAGGCCTGCGTCCTCAGCCAATTCCGGCCACGCTACCTGCGGTCCGAAGAACAACTTGTACATCTCCACGGGTGTCGCACCCATGAAGTGTTGGAGAATCCGAGGTCCCTCCGGGTTGAACTCCCATAGACGGAGAGGACGGCGTTTGCAGGGCAGAAGATGCGTGATTAGCATAACCTGCATCACCACAACCAGATTGATCTCCCTCGCCTGGAGGTCTCGAATCCGGCCCTGCAATGAGGGCACGTCTTCGGATGGCCCCCAATTGAGCCCTTGGTTGACCCACGACGTCAGTCGGCATGGAGGTCCCGGGCGGAATGAAGGCGGCGGCTTTTGCTTGCTGCCTTCGGAGCGGTGATATAGAACCACTCCTGCTGCCACGGTCCGAGTTCCTCTTGGAAGGAACCCTCGGGCCACGGGGCGTCGGCCCTTCTGCTTATGGCCGCCCCGCCGCACTCTGCTTGACGCCCCCCGATCATCTTCGGCTCCACATTGAAGGTCTTCAGCCACAGGCCGAAGTGGGGAGTGACGCGGAGGAAGGCTTCGCAGATGATAATGAATGCGGAGATGTGGAGGATGGACTCCAGAGCCAAGTCGTGAAAATCCAGCCCGTAGTAGAACAGGAGCCCTCTCATGAAGGGGTCCGTCGGGAAGCCTAAACCCCGACGGAGGTGGGATACGAAGACAACGAACTCACCGGGCTCGGGGGCGGGCACGGCCTGCCCTTGGGCGGGCAACTTGTATGAAATCTCATAGGACAGGTACTTGGCCTCACGCAGCTTAAGCACGTCCTCCTCCGTGACGGAGGAGGGCATCCACCGACCTTGGAGGTCGGAGCCGGACATAGTTGAGAATCCGAAGCGCTCGAATCTGGGGCTCTGGGTGTTGGAACTGGGAGCAAGAAGGAGATTCGATGCGAGATTGAAGAAAAAGAACGAACCCTGGTCCTCTTATAAATGGGAAAAATACCAAGAGTCGTCACCGTGACCGTTTGGGATTCACCTTCGATAGAGGATGCGTGGCGACGGGCACGGTTGGGTTACCCACGCACGTACTGATGAGAATCCCAGAATAAGGGGAACACGATCTCTGCTTCGACAAGACGTGCCAAGGAAACCGCTTCGCTAAACGTGCTGAGGTGGTATAGTAAAAACGATTCAAGTAAAAGCCTGGTAGCGGTGTGATGTCATGCCGCATAATACGTCAGCAGATTGGACTAGTGTACATTTTATTCTCTCTACGGTGGAATGCGGAATTTATTTTGCAGAGCCGGACACTATCCTGGTGTTCATGATCTTCTCTGGATTATTCAAGGGAGGAACCCGCCTTGCAATGCCGAACATTATGCGCGCCGGACTAATCGTCATTGAAGCCTGGTTCAGGGGCTACTGAGGGGGTCCTGGACTAGGGGGTGTCCGGACAGCCGGACTATCATCGTCCGCCGGACTCCAAGACTACGAAGATACAAGATTGAAGACTCCGTCCCGTGTCCATATGGGACTTTCCTTGCCGTGGAAGGCAAGCTTGGCAATACGGATATGTAGATCTCCTACCATTGTAACCGACTCTGTGTAACCCTAGCCTCCTCCGGTGTCTATATAAACCGGAGGGCTTTAGTCCGTAGGACACAACATACATTACAACAATCATACCATAGGCTAGCTTTAGGGTTTAGCCTCCTTGATCTCGTGGTAGATCCACTCTTGTACTACCCATATCATCAATATTAATCAAGCAGGACTTAGGGTTTTACCTCCATCGAGAGGGCCCGAACCTGGGTAAAACATCGTGTCCCTCATCTCCTGTTACCATCCGCTTAGGCGCACAGTTCGGGACCCCCTACCCGAGATCCGCCGGTTTTGACACCAACACTGTCAAAAACAGAACAGTCTGTAGCAATCTGGAAACTACGAATACTTCTATAACTCCAAAAATTCCGAAAACTCAGAACAACATGTGATTTTTTGTTATTAATCTTCTGCAAAAAGAATCAGCTCAAAATCAGTCTTTTATTAAAAATGGGAATTATTTTCGTGAGCGCAAAAGTTTCTGCTTTTCAGCAAAGATCAAATCAACTCTCACCCAAATCATCCCAAAGGCCTTGCTTGGCAAAAACACTAATTTAAACCACAAAACCACATCTAATCAGAGGCATAATTGGATATTTTATTGAAAACAGCAAGAAAACCAAAAGGCAAAAAGATAGAAGTTGGGGTGCCTCCCAATAAGCGCTATCGTTTTACGCCCCTAGCTAGCTAAGCATAAAGCAAAGGATCTAAGTGTTGTCATCCTTGTCCTCCAACTATTCGATCAAACACTTAGAATTTTTCAAAGATTTAGCATATAAATTCTCAACGACAATACTTCTAGGCACGAGATTGAAAAATTCATTCTTGCAAATAGGGTCTCTTATCACTTCAATAAAATTGGCATGGATACTAATCATCTTATGATCTCCTTTATCATTACTAGAAGTTGCACCCTTGTTTTTAGTAACTTGAGCAGTCTTGCCAATTTTTATGGGAGTTTTGGTGGAAGCAAAAGTCGTACTTAAATTAGTAAAGATTTATTCCAATTTATCTATCCTAGATGGACTTTCTTCAATTCTTTCATGAATTACACTCCCCTTTTCATTTAACAACTTAAAAACCTCTCCAGCTTTTGACCCAGTTTTAGGAGCAAAATTTTGCATCCTTTCGTCCAAATTTTCAATTTGTTCTTCGGTAAGCATTTCCTTTTCAATAGCATCTAGTCTTTCCATAACATGCTCAAGAGTCAAAGTTGTATCATTGATCATAAGCGGTGGTGATCTCACTAAATTTCCCATAGCATTAAAAGCATCAAGAGCGGTACACATCAAGAAATTTCCACCGGTAATTATATCTAGAATGAATCTATACCAAGTGGTGTTGCCCACATACAGCGAAGAAGAACAACGGTAGATTGCTTACTAATAGATCTATTATGAGCATTGCAAATCCTATACCAAGCATCTTTTAAATTCTCCCCTCCCCTTTGTTTAAAGTTAAGAACCTCGTTCTCGGGGTTGTACGTAATAGATGACTAACTATCCATAACAACAAAAAGTGGTCAACAAGATTGCACACAAAAACAGATCTGACGAGAAAATGGCGAACGAAAATGTGGGCGAATAAAACGGCAAATCACTACTAGGGAAAACCTTATACACATAACTTTAGCAGTAGCGCTTGTTAAAAAAGCGCGCTACTACTACACAGCAGTAGCACGTGCAGAATAAGCACGCTGCAGATACATATATAGCAGTAGTGCGTCTCATTGTAACAACGCTACTACTAAAATTCCCACCACTAAGCCGATAGGCTACACATAGTAGTAGCGATCTTTCGGAAAGAGCGCTACTGCTAATATGGTTGTAGCAACGCATTTAGGTGTAAGGCGCTACTGCTAACGAAAATCAAAAAATGAAAAAAATAGAAAAGTAAATGAAAATGAAAGAAATAGAAAAAGGAGAAAGGAAAAAAATAAAATGTAAAGAAAAATAAATGAAAAAGGGGAAAAAGGAGGAAGGCATAGCAGTAGCGCGTTTACTGAAACGCTCTATAGCTAATTTAGCTATAGTACGTTTTCAGTAACGCGCTACCGTTATGTTTCACTTAACCAGCGGTTTCCTTCCCCCGGCCACCACTTCTCCCCCAAATCCTACGCCCCAGTTCGCGGCCGTCTCCCCAATTCGCCGTCGCCCCACTTCGCCGCCGTCTCCTGCCGGCGTCGACGCCCGCAACCTCACCGTCTCCCCCCGAGGCCGCGCTCATCCTCACTGCCGCCGCCCGAGGCCGCCCTCAGCCTCACCGCCGCGGCCTCTCGGGCCTCCATCGACCTCACTGTCGCCGCCCTCGACCTCACCGCCGCCGCCCCCGACCTCACCGTCGCCCGAGCCCG
>NC_041381.1:13702956-13712265 GCF_002162155.2 Triticum dicoccoides
AGTTTATAGCAAAAAAATAGTTTTGAGCAAAAGATGTTAAGTAGTAGATGTTAGAGCAAAAATTAGTTTAGAGCAAAAAATTTGGTTTACAGCAAAAGTTAGTTAGGGCAGTAGGGTTCAATTAGGGTTTTTGTTTTCATAAATGTTTTTTTAAAATGAAGAAAATGTTGTAGCAGTGCAGCTAGTAGTATACAGTGATACTAGTAGATGTTAATTAGGTTAGGACAGTAGTGGTACTAGTAGATGTTAATTAGATGCTTTTTAGTTAGGGCAGTAGGGTTTTGCTAGGTTAATTAGGTTAGTAGTGCTGCTAGTAGTAGTGGTACAGTAGGTTAATTAGGTGAAGTTAAATGAATAACCTAAATGAATGAAATTAGTAGTTAACTGAATTTTTTTCCTTTCATCATTATAGAGCACTAAAGTAAACTGAATTTTGTTCTATTAGTAGTGAAATGAATTTTCTTGTACACATAGTTTTTGAGTTAGCTTGTGAAATTTGGACATGTATATTTGGACATGTGGTTGCTCATGTATATTTGGACATGGATAGTTGAACACTGTTTCCAGGGAATGAAGGCCTATGTTTTGCCGGAATGTTGATTCATTTCCATTTCGGCAAATTTCAGGTTCTCAATTTGTCCACTTTTTAGCAAAAGTCATGCCAAAATTTATCGTGAATTTCGGCATGACTTGTGCTACAAACTAGGACATATTGAGTGTCCGGGATTTGCCGCACCGGGAAGGAGTCAAACGTTCCTGCAAAGCATAGGCCTTTTTTTATGTCATTATTCATTTTATTAGGTGTAGAATTAATTGACTAGATTTACTCGTAGGAAACATGGCTAGCAATGATGAAGGAAAGGGTTCAGGTGACTGCGACAACGTCTACCTGGCGGCAGATGAATTTTTGAGGGAAGCCAACGATCAACGATTGATGTTGCTAGGTCCACCTGTCACATCGAAGACAGAGACCGACATCAAGACCGGCGCTGATACTGGGACCGGTGCTGAGTCTGAGACCGGCATCGAGACCGGCGCTGAGACTGAGACCGGCGCCGAGACTAGCGAAGCCGATATAGAACCGAAAGCAAAGAGGCAACAGCTTCCTAACAAGCTCAGGACTACTAGACTGGTGGTCACGGAGGTGGACGACGGCATTTTTGAGCCAAACGCGCCCGTGGAAGCGCGCGCTTGCTACGGCAATCAAATAGGCTGCATCGTACGGACAACCGCCACCATGAACGATGTGAAACTAAAGAAGATAGATAATATGAGGCCCTCCCTCCTAAAGAACCTAAAGGATTATAAAGATCCAAATAAGGAGCCGGCAATGAAGAAGATAAACAAAGTTTAGCAATGCGTTGGCCGCCTGGAAAGCAAGGGTGAAACATCGGATCGTCAACAAAAAGGAACCCTACTCCGAGATTGTAAAGGATGATCAACAATCACGAAAGAGCACTTTGAAATATTCAAGGCGGCTTGCGAGGCCGAAGCTGCCAAAAAAAGTCGAAGTACATGAAGGGGCTTCAACAGAGGAACGTGGGGTGCCACCACCTCGGAAGCCGTGGTTACGGCAGGAAGAGGTCCATATGGGCCAAGGAGGACGCGGAACGCAAGAGTCTGGGCATCCCAGACCCCTTGGCGGAGTTCACCATCCTGCGGGAGCAGGACGTCCTCAGGGCTCGTCACCGTTGGGACCTAGTGAAGAAGGTTTTCGAGCCGAACGTGGTCACGACGGAGTTCATGATACTGCTGGTAATTTTAGTTTCTTTCGACTGCATGTTAGTCATATTTGTAAACGACCCTTATGCCTTTTGAAGAGAGAGCAGCACAGGATTGCGGCTGAAGCGACTCGCCGTCTGAGGTGTTGGCGAGGCCCAAGTGGGACACTCCATTTAACTGGGCGTTGAACATATTGAAAGGACTCTCGGTGGAGACTCGACCGTCGCATGGACGCGTGCACGGTGTCGGAGACGGCGCCACGTGGAAGAAGTACTATGGTGAGACCACAGAGGAGAGAAAGGAAAGACGGAGGTTAACTAAAGAAAACATCGACAAGAAGGTTGAGTTTGCGGTTGAGAAGAAATCATCTGAGACAATCGCAACAGCAGTAGCTGTCGCAAAACAGGTGGTTGCAGATATGTCTACCGTCTTGGTTCCGGTTGTTTTCAATTGGAGCAGGAAAAATCTAGAAAAAAATGCAGCGGACTTTCCCCTTGCTGACTTCTTCGGGAGCAGCTCGACTAGCGTTGCACCAGCACCTACAGCTGCACCTGGTCCTGCACCTGCTCTCGCACCGGCTCTCGCACCGGACGTGCTCGTCGGTGCTTCGTCTTTGGCTCAGCTCGACGCCCTCATGGTATCGGTCACATCGGCCCTCTTCAATAAATGTATAATCTCCCGTTTTCATTGCCTTTCGGATGTCTCACGTCGCAGACATGTCTTTGCAGGCCGACGTAACCCTGTGCACCCTATTGTACACCATCAGCGACCAGAAGGTGGACGTGGGGAAGGCGATGATAATGGAGCCGAAGGAACCATTGTTCCACAGCCGGCCGTTCCCCCTGGACGTCTTCAAGGTTTCCGTGGCCAGTATCAAACCGGGCCATGAGAATTTGGCTCGTCTGGTACTAGGGGGATGACGACGAGACCCCGCGGCGGCTTGGTGATTGCAATGGGTGGGTCCTGTTGTGGCCAAAGAGTCTGCTTCGTCTGGAGGCGGCTGGGAGCACACCCACGAGCACGCAGTTAGGTATGAACATCAACACCCCACCTACCCAATTAGCGTCGGCTGTCGTGGTGGGTGATAGCGGACGAGGTGAGGAAGAGGCTCCATTAGTCGCTGGTGACGTCGCCATAGATGAGGATGAGGATGACTATGACACTCAACAGTATGTATATACTGGTGCCTACTTAGGGTTTGAGCGTCATGAGTCGGTGCCTGAATTGCCGCCTCCGGAGTCTGAACGTATTATGGACGACCTTCCGGTAGCAAAGAAGGCTAGGAAGAGACTGAGGAAAGGCAACAAAGCTGCTTCTATGATCCAGCCGCCTCAGTAGCCTCGGGTTCAAGACCGTATAGATATCCTCGGTGCGGCAAAACGGCATATCCCCGGTGAACCAATCCTACCAAAAGCAGCGCTAGGGGCCAGATTCTGCGATCTAAGGAGACTTCATGACGATGTGCTGCGGATAGAAAAAGGCCTCATCGCCTTGAAAAATCCAGGATACCCACTCTACATGGTTAACGTGCCGCGGCAATTGTTGTATGTCAACACATTCCCCGCGGAGAAGTTCTACCTTTGATTCGATTACATCTTTGACATGTTTCACTTGAAGAAACTGGATTTTATGTTTGTCCGCCTTTATGCCTTGCACATGAACTACCTCATCAGGGTTGAGTAGATACCTTATATCTGTGTCACTGACCCGTACTTCATGCACGAGGGCTTCTTGGCAGTCTGCGCAGAGCACCGTGAATACGTGAGGGACTACCTCGTCAATTTAATGCTTGCCAATAAGGACAAGGAGGCGATTCTCGTGCCTTATCATCCCCTATAAATCATCCGCGCGGATATCCTTCCTTTGATTTCAAATCATTCATTTGTACGATGGAGGCTAATTAATTTGAGGTGTACTTATTTTGGGCAACGGCGGGCGTGCCGTCCTCATCATCCTCTACCCCTGATACTCCCATGCTCTTTACTTGGACTCTCAAAGAACATTAACAAAAAGGATTACACCCACATCAAGTCTATCCTCGATAGTGCTATATTTTACTACGGCACACGTGGTGGAGAGGTCAAGGACAAGAAGAAAAGGGATGGCAGGCCCGCCTTCAGCCATAATATCGACTTCTGCTGCATCCAGCAACCGAGTGATTCTCTTAATGATGGATTCTATGTCCTACACCACATTCTGGAGTACAGACGGGATCACCAGAACCTTCACATGTCACCTAGACCCGGCGATGCCCATATTCTGCAATGGGCAAAGAAGTTAGGAGATATTGAGGATCATCGACTTCGAGCTGAGTTCTATCACATCCAGCGTGAACTTGCCCAAATCATCATGAAGGAGGTCGTCGAAAAAACAGGGATGTTCTACGAAGAAGGACAAATGTCGCAGGAAGACGTCCGAACACGCGTACCCTCTCAGCGTCCCGACCTGAAGCCTTTCACTAAGCTCGGGGACTATCTCCCTGACATGGATGGATGGCATGACAAGTTTGAGTGATTGTCGACATATGACAATGTGTCCGTTTAGTCCATACTTTCTGTATGACAAAACTTTGAGTTATGCACGACGAAACTTTATTGGTGATGTAATTAAACCGCCCTCCTCGACTAGCAAAGATCACTCTAGTTAGGGCATTTTGGGTATGATGAACTTTGTTATTTATGCTTATGATATGTTGCTTCTATTTTTGCCACGTATGTCTCTTTCTGTTGGTCAACTATATATGTTGCATATCATCGAATCATGTGACGATGCAGGTGCATAGATCATCGATGGTGAAGAAGTGCTACGCCAGGAGTATACGACGAGTGGCCGGAGTGTTAGGCCCAGGTGTACCGGTTTCCGGTTTCCGAGCGACAGCCAGTAGTTAGTTTAGGTTCACGCTAATGCGAGAGAGGGATACGAACTCATGTACTACATAGTTCTGCTCTCACTCATAGTGATAGTTCTACTCGCGTATATCATTGTTTAGATGGATGACGATGTAGTTGCAAGTAATCGAGACTTGTATCGCTATTTTTGAGATGATGACGAGATCACTTTGTGTTGGATGATGATAATGATGATGACATTATTTGATGAGACTATTTGTATGTATATGCTATGATTACATTTGTATGTGTATGATATGCTAAAGATTATTATATAAAGCCTATTCAAATACAAAACAAATATGCAAAAAAAACAGAAACTAATAAAACTAGCATTATCGAATGGAATAAAGTTAGCAGTAGAGCTCCCTTACCAGTAGCACTTCTTGCTAAAAAGCGCTGCAGATATTAGCAGCAGCGCTCGCTAGTTCTAGCCATGTATAGCAGTAGCGTGGGATGACACGCGCTACTGCTATATGTTAGCTGTAGCGCCTTATCAGTAGCGCGTCATCCCGCGCTACTGATAGGCAAAATACCTGCGCTACTGCTAGGATTTCCCTAGTAGTGAATTTTTGTGAAGTGGGGGAGAGGAAAATGAGAGGCAAATGGCAAATAATGTAAATTGCAAGGAGATGAGATTTGTGATTAGGAACCTGGTTGATGTTGATGATGTCTCCCCGGCAACGGCGCCAGAAATTCCTTTTGATGTCTGATTGAACTACGTTGGTATTTCCCAAAGAGGAAGGGATGATGCAGCACAGCGACTGTAGGTATTTCTCTCAGTGATGAGACCAAGGTTATCGAACCAGTAGGAGAACCACGCAACACAACGTAAGCATCTCCTGCACACAAATAACAAATACTGGCAACCCGACGTGTCAAAGGGGTTGTCAATCCCTTTCGGGTAACGGCGCAAAAATTAGTGTGGAGACGGGAGAAAGTTGTAATGGATTGGATAAATAGACCGCAAATAAAATAAAGTGGAGCAAAGTATATTTGTATTTTTGGTTTAATAAAACTGAAATTAAAAGCAAATAAAAATAGATCATGAAGGCAAATATATTAAAGAAGAGACCCGGGGCCGTAGGTTTCACTAGTGGCTTCTCTAGAGAAAAATAGCAAACGGTGGGAAAACAATTACTATTGGGCAATGGAAAGAACTTCAAATATTCATGACGATATCCAGGCAATGATCATTATATAGGCATCACGTCCAAGATTAGTACACCAACTCGTGCCTGCATCTACTACTATTACTCCACACATCGACCGCTATCCAGCATGCATCTAGTGTATTAAGTTGATGGAAAAATGGAGTAATGCAATAAGAACGATGACATGATGTAGACAAGATCTATTTATGTAGAAATAGACCCCATCTTGTTATCCTTAATAGCAACGATACATACGTGTCGTTTCCCCTTCTATCACTGGGATCAAGCACCGTAAGATCGAACCCATCACAGAGCACCTCTTTCCATTACAAGATAAATAGATCAAGTTGGCGAAACAAAAGCCAAATATTGGAGAATAAATACGAGGCTATAATCAATCACGCATATAAGAGATCAAAGAAGACTCAAATAACTTTCATGGATAAAAATATAGATCTGATCATAAACTCAAAGTTTATCGGATACAAACAAACACACTGCAAAAAGACTTACATCATATGGATCTCCAAGAGACCATTGTATTGAGAATCAAGAGAGAGAGAGAGGGGAAGCCATCTAGCTAGTAACTACGGATGCATCATCGGAGAGGCACCAATGGACATGATGAACCACTCTGTGATGGTGTCTAGATTGGATCTGGTGTTTCTGGAACTTGCGGTGGCTGGAGTTGATTTTCGTCGACTCTCCTAGGGTTTCTTAAATATTGAGGTATTTATAGAGAAAAGAGGCGGTGCGGGAGGCCACCAAGGTGGGCATAACCAGCATGGGCGCGCCTGGGCCCCTAGGCGCGCCCTGGTGGGTTGTGCCCCCCTCGGGGCACCCTCTGGTACTTCTTCGGCCCATCTTGTGTCTTCTGAGCCTCTAGTCCAAAGCATTAGAGCAGCTCCAACCCATCGACTCATTTCATCCGCGACAGAAAAGTCGACCGAACACGCTGACCCAAACGGATGCTCGTCCACTTTTCATCTGCTGGGCGACCCATTCCAGGCCCAAATTTGGACGTCATTTGCATTGGCGCGGACACGAGGCGGACGTGCGTGACACCCACTTACTCCTCCCCTCGCCCGCAAGTCGGTGGCACATAGGCCATTCTTTCCTTCCATCGCCAGCAAACACCCGCCCGCTAACGGCGCCATCACGTAAGCCAGCTTCGAAACTGTCGTCACCGCCGTCGTAGGAGGGCAGGAGGAGCTGCACGAGCTCGCGGCTGGGTTTGAGGCGTCGGGCGCCCCGTTCCTCTGGTCACTGCCCAAAGAGTACTGGCAGCTGCTCCCGGCATGGTTCCTCGACCTCGAGCGCGGCAAGGTGGTGCCGTGGGTGCCGTAGTTGGCCAGGGTGCGACACGTGTCTATGGGCGGCTTCGCGACGCACGCCGGGTGGGAGTCGGTGCTAGAGGGCGTGGCCGGCGGCGTGCCCATGGCGTGTCGTCCCTTCTTCAGCGACCAGAGGATGAACGCGTGGATGGTGGCGCACGTCTGGGGGTTCGGCACGGTCTTCGAGCAGCCCATGACGCGCGCGACCGTGGCTGAGGTCGTGTCGTCGCTGCTCGCCGGCGACCAAGGCACCCGGATGCATGAGATGCGGAGCATGGCGGCCGCGGCGTTCGCGCCCGACGGCGGCAGCAGCAAGGACCTGGATAAGCTTCTCAAGATAGTCTGTCCACCGAAAGAGCACAGCCGTGGTGATCATGTCGACGAAGCAGCAGAGGTGACAAGATGCACACCGACGACACATGATCAGCTGCTTGGTGCTAGCAGCCTAGCAAACACCGTGGCTGACTGAATTAGCTAGCTCTCAGCTGACCGTATCAGTGTCATCATACTCCCCACAAATAGTGTTTTTCTGGCTTATGCCAAAGTTTCCTACTCAAGGAATATAAGCACGCATTTAGTCTCTGATGTCCTTTTCGAAAAAAAATTAGTCTCTGATGTCATGGCGGCTATTTTCTGATCAATTTGAAGGAGTCGAAATGATATTATGTTTCAAGGGTAAGAAGATAAATGATCCTTCTCCTCTGATTCATTTGCCATGCTTTTGGACTAGTTCTTGGGCAATTCTGCAGCTAGAACAAGAACAAACACGAACACTGATGGTGCTAACAAGACTAATCGAAGACTGGAGACCTGGAGTGATAAGTGACTGGTGGCTGATCTTTAGTTTGTAGCTTGCTTGCTAGGAATTGATCCAGTATTCTCATGAAGATCTGATACCTTTCATTGGTTGTAATCAAATTCTATATTTTGGGTTGTTAGGGCATTTCTAACTGATCCCTTATAACCGATTAGAGGATTAAAAATTGTGTTTTACTCCTCTAGCTGGCACCTAGCCCCCCAATCTGTCATAAGGGAGTAAAATTTTACTCCGGCGTCAACTTTCTCCCTAAGGCCTCCTTTGGTTCACATGATAGGGATATTGGTTCATAGGATATGGATATTGTAGGAATAGGAACTTCACAGAAAGTGAGATGACATGCAACTCAATTCTTATAAAGAAAGAGATGTCATTTGATGCATATGGTAGTAATTTTTTCATAAAGTCTAGGCTAATGTTTTTTATTTCCTTTGAAATATGACGGATTGGACCTTATCTATACCAATATAAAAAGACCCAAAGGGACATATCCAAACCATCTCGACCGTCAAATCCTGTTATCTAGTGGTTCAGATCGCTTCAATGTTGAGCACCAAACACGTTTAACACTTTAATTACCCACCACCGCTATTGGTTATAAACACGTTTTGACTCAACGCTATCCTATGAAATCTGCCATGTAATTAATATCCTACCATTACCGCAAAAAAAGTAATTGTTATCTTACCAAGTACCAACGTGCAACCGATATATCTTACCTAATATAACATGCAACTAATATCCTACCTAATATAAACGTGTGTTGCATGTACATTATTACTAGTCGTACATAGGAATAGGAATTCATCCCTACAAACTAAAGGCTCCATAGGAATTTTTCCTTTGAAAATCATATTCTATGAGTTTCCGATCTATTTTATCTTGCAATCTTTACTTTTCAATCTATATCATAAAAATACCAAAAATATTTATCTTATTATTTTTATCAGATCTCGGTTTTGCAAGTGGCCGTGAAGGGATTGACAACCCCTTTATCGCGTTGGTTGCAAGGTTCTTATTGGTTTGTGTAGGTACGAGGGATTTGAGTGTAGCCTCCTACTGGATTGATACCTTGGTTCTCAAAAACTGAGGGAAATACTTACGCTACTTTGCTGCATCACCCTTTCCTCTTCAAGGGAAAACCAACACATGCTCAAGAGGTAGCACATTACATCCCGATATGCACCTAATCTATGTGGATGAAGTTTGTGGATTATTTAAGCTTGCAGGTATGCCCGAGGATTTTGTCAATAAGAAGGTCTTCCCTTTATCTTTGAAGGGAAAGACATTGACATGGTATAGGCTATGTGATGATATTGGATCATGGAACTACAACCGATTCAAATTGGAATTTCATTAGAAGTTTTTTCCTATGCATCTGGTTCATCGTGATC
>NC_041381.1:13712834-13770759 GCF_002162155.2 Triticum dicoccoides
TTTGGCCTCCTGAAGGAGAAAGTATCGCTCAAGCTTGGGGGAGGCTTAAGTCAATGTTATATTCATGCCCCAATCATGAGCTCTCAATAGAAATTATTATTCAAAAAATTTATGCTCGGCTTTCTTTTAGTGATCGCTTCATGCTCGATACTTCTTGTACTGGTTCTTTTATGATGAAGACTATTGAATTCAGATGGGATTTATTGGAAAGAATTTAACGCAACTCTGAAGATTGGGAACTCGAGAAGGTAAGGAGTCAGGTATAACCCCTAAGTCTGATTGTGTTAAATCTGTTATGCATACCGATGATTTTCATGAATTTAGCACTAAATATGGACTTGACTCTGAGATAGTAGCTTCTTTCTGTGAATCTTTTGCTGCTCATGTTGATCTCCCTAAGGAGAATTGGTTTAAATATCATCCTCCCATTGAAGTGAAGGTAGTGGAACATATTAAAGTCGAAGAAAAACCTATTACTTATAATGTTGATCCTATTGTTCCTACCGCTTATATTGAGAAACCACCTTTCGCTGTTGGAATAAAGGATCATGTTGAAGCTTCAACTGTTGTTCGTAAGAGTAATGCTAGAACACCTACACCCCCTGAACAAATTAAAGTTGAACCTAGTATTGCTATGGTTAAAGATCTCTTGGTCGATAATATTGATGGGCATGTTATTTATTTCTGTGATGAAGCTGCTAGAATTGCTAGACCCGATACTAAAAATAAACATAGACCTATTGTTGGCATGCATGTTGTTTCTGTTAAAATAGGAGATCATTGTTACCATGGCTTATGTGATATGGGTGCTAGTCTGAGTGCAATACCTCATTCCTTATACAAAGAAATTATGCATGATATTGCACCTACTGAAATAGAAGGTATTGATGTTACAGTTAAGCTTGCCAATAGATACACTATTTCACCAATTGGATTGTTAGAGATGTTGAAGTCTTCTATGGGAAAATTAAATATCCTACTGATTTTCTTGTTCTTGGTTCCCCACAAGATGACTTTTGTCCCATTATATTTGGTAGACCCTTCTGGAATACTGTTAATGCTAGGATAGACTGTGAAAAGGATATTGTTACTGTTGGTTTAGGGGATATGTCTCATGACTTTAATTTTGCTAAATTTCGTAGATAACCCCATGATAAAGAATTGCCTAGTAGAGATGACATTATTGGTCTTGCTTCTATTGTCGTGCCTCCTAATGATCCTTTAGAACAATATTTGCTCGATCATGAAAATCATATGTTTATGAATGAAAGAAGGGAAATAGATAGCGTATTCTTTAAACATGGACCTATTTTGAAACACAACTTGCCTGTTGAAATACTAGAGGATCCTCCTCCACCCAAGGGAGATCTCGTGTTTGAGCTTAAACAATTACCTGATACTTTGAAATATGCTTATGTTGATGAAAAGAAGATATATCATGTTATTATTAGTGCTAACCTTTTAGAGCATGAAGAAGAGAAATTATTGAAAACTCTGAAGAAGCACCGCGCTGCTATTGGATATACCTTGATGATCTTAAGGGCATTAGTCCCACTCTATGCTAGCACAAAATAAAGCTGGAGAAAGATACTAAACCAGTTGTTGATCATCAACGGCGGTTATATCCTAAGATGAAAGAAGTGGTAAGAAATGGAATACTAAAGCTTTTGGAGGCAGGTATAATTTATCATGTTGCTGGTAGTCAGTGGGTAAGTCATGTCCATTGTGTCCCTAAGAAGGGAGGTATTACTGTTGTTCCTAATGATAAGGATGAATTGATCCCACAAAGAATTGTTACAGGTTATAGAATGGTAACTAATTTCCGCAAATTAAGTAAAGCTACTAGAGAAGATCATTACCCTCTACCTTTTATTGGTCAAATGCAAGAAAGATTGTCCAAACATACACATTTTTTTGTTCTAGATGGTTATTCTGGTTTCTCTCAAATACCCGTGTGAAAAGAGGATCAGGAAAAGACCACTTTTACTTGCCCTTTCGGTACCTTTGCTTATAGATGTATGCCTTTTGGTTTATGTAATGCAGCTGCTACCTTTCAAAGATGTATGGCCGCTATATTCTCTAACTTTTGTGAAAATATTGTTGAGGTTTTCATGGATGATTTCTCCATTTATGGAACTTCTTTTGATGATTGCTTAAGCAACCTTGATTGAGTTTTCAGATATGTGAAGAAACTAATCTTTTCTTGAATTGGAAGAAGTGCCAATTTATGGTTAATGAAGGTATTGTCTGGGGGCTTAAAATTTCTGAAAAAGGTATTGAAGTTGATAAAGATAAAGTAGATGTTATTGAAAAGATGTCATGTCTTAAAGACATTAAAGGTATAAGAAGTTTCCTTGGTCATGCTGGTTTTTATAGGAGGTTTATTAAAGACTTCTATACAATTTCTAGGCCTCTAAAAAATCTCTTGCAAAAAGATGTCCCTTTTGTCTTTAATGATGATTGTGTAGAAGCATTTGAAATACTTAAGAAAGCCTTGATTTCTGCACCTATTGTTCAGCCACCTGATTGGAATTTACCCTTTGAAATTATGTGTGATGCTAGTGATTATGTTGTAGGTGCTGTTCTAGGGCAAAGAGTTGATAAGAAGTTAAATGTTATCCAATATGCTAGTAAAACTCTAGACAGTGCCCACAGAAATTATGCTACAACTGAAAAAGAATTTATAGCAGTTGTATTTGCTTATGATAAGTTCAGACCTTATATTTTTGATTCCAGCGTAATTGTTCACACTGATCAAAGAAAGATGCTAAACCTAGACTTATTAGATGGGTTCTCCTGCTACAAGGATTTGATTTGCATATTATTGATAGAAAGGGAGTTGAGAACCCTGTTGCAGACAACTTGTCTAGGTTAGAAAATGTTCTTGATGACCCACTACCTATTGATGATAGCTTCCCTGATGAACAATTAGTTATCATAAATGCTTCTCGTACTGCTCCATGCATTGTATGCTGATTATGCTAATTACATTGTTGCTAAATTTATACCACCTAGTTTCACATACCAGCAAAAGAAAAAGTTTTTCTATGATTTAAGACATTACTTTTGGGATGACCCACACCTTTATAAAGAAGGAGTAGATGGTGTTATTGGACGTTGTGTACCTGAGTATGAACAGGAACAAATCCTATGCAAGTGTCACTCCGAGGCTTACGGAGGACACCACGCTAGAGATAGAACTACACATAGGGTATTGCAATCTGGTTTTTATTGGCCTACTCTTTTCAAGGATGCCCGCAAGTTTGTCTTGTCTTGTGATGAATGCCAAAGATTTGGCAATATTAGTAGACATCAAGAAATGCCTATGAACTATTCACTTGTTATTGAACCATTTGATGTTTGGGGCTTTGATTATATGGGACCTTTTCCTTCCTCCAATGGGTATACACATATTTTAGTTGCTGTTGAGTATGTTACTAAGTGGGTAGAAGCTATTCCAACCAGTAGTGCTGATCATAACACCTCTATTAAGATGAAAGAAGTTATTTTCCGAGGTTTGGAGTCCCCAGATATTTAATGACTGATGGTGGTTCACATTTTATTCATAGTGATTTTCGTAAAATGCTTGCTAAGTATGATGTTAATCATAGAATTGCATCTTCATACCACCCTCGGTCTAGTGGTCAAGTAGAATTATGTAATAGAGAAATTAAATTGATCTTGCAAAAGACTGTTAATAGATCTAGAAAGAATTGGTCCAAGAAACTTGATGATGCATTATGGGCCTATAGAACTGCATATAAAAATCCTATGGGTATGTCTCCGTATAAAATGGTTTATGGAAAAGCGTGTCACTTACCTCTCGAACTAGGACATAAGGCATATTGGGCTATTAAAGAGCTCAATTATGATATCAAACTTGCCGGTGAGAAGAGGCTATTTGACATTAGATCACTTGATAAATGGAGAACCCAGGCCTATGAGAACGCCAAACTGTTTAAAGAAAAAGTTAAAAGATGGCATGACAAGCGAATACAAAAGCGTGAGTTTAATGTAGGTGATTATGTTCTGCTATACAACTCTCATTTAAGATTTTTTGAAGGAAAACTTCTCTCTAAATGGGAAGGTCCTTACGTTATCGAGGAGGTCTATCATTCCGGTGCCATCAAAATCAACAACACCGAAGGTACAAATCCGAAGCTGGTGAACGGCCAAAGAATCAAACATTATATCTCTGGTAATCCCATAAATGTAGAAACCAATTTTATTGACACCGTAACCCCGGAGTGTACATAAGGGACACTTTCCAGAACGTTTCAGGCTCCAAAAAGGAATAGGTATGAGGTACGGTAAGTAAACTGACTCCAAAACTGTTCTAATAGCAATTTTTCTCTGTTTTGGAATATTTAAAAAATTAGGAAAATTAAAAGTAGTCCGAAATAGACACAAGGCGTCAACAAGGGTGGACGGCGCACCCTATCCCCTGGGCGCGCCCCCTGCCTCGTGGCCACCTCGTGTGCCCTCCGAACTCCGTTTTCTTGCACGATACCTCATTTGATCGGTAAAAATTCATTATATGATCTCCCGAAGGTTTTGACCACCGTACCATGAAAAAATCCTCTGCTTTTGTTTCGAGCTGTTTTTCTGACAGATCTAGATCACCATGACATCTCCAAGCGCACCCAAGGACAAGTTTTTCGAGAAGGTCATCAACCCTTACCCCGCGGAGGTGCTATAACACCCCCAAACCATTGAGATGCGTGAGGGGGTGCTGCACATCCGCGATGTTGAGGGACCGAGGAGGACCGGAAGCGTGGAGACAAGACTCGAAGCAATGGAGCAACAAGTTTTCAAGTGCCAAGGGATGGTGCAACGCGGACTCAACGCCAATCAAACGATGATCACGGAGTTCACCAACAATCACAAGCTGGATGCCAAGAACATTGGGGAGACCATCTTCAAGCTTCACGAAAGAATCGAGCACCTCCAAGCCTAGATCTATGACCTGCAAAACAAAAATTGTGAGTATGAATATAGATTCAAGAGGATGAGTTTGGCTGCAGATTTGAGGATCCTAGAGACTAGATCATCCTTCTATGATGGTGAGCCTATGCCTTCGAAGATGGACTGCAATCCTACATCATCAACAACTCCATCATCACCACCTCCGAACAAAGAGACATAAATACATGGGTATGGGCACTCGCCTTGGCAACTGCCAAGCTTGGGGGTGGTGCCCTGGTATCGTATCACCACCACACTATCTTTACCGTTTTTCTTAGTTCGATCCTCTTGGTTATATCTTGATCTAGTAGAATAAAGTTTTAGTATGATCTAGCTTTGAGTTTTGTTTCGATCTCTATCTATGTAATCAAGTTCGTGAGTTATATAATAAAGAATAGTTTTGAGTTGAGGGCTTTGCTATCTTGCTATGATCTTGAGGGAATAAAAGAAAGAATAAAAAGAAATAAAAAGATCATATTGATCTTATGGAGAGTAATGACTTCACATATAAGGAGTATGATGAATAGAAGTTGTTGAGAGTTGACAAACATAGTTTTGGTCATCGTTGCAATTAATAGGAAATAATAAAGAAAGAGAGGTTTTCACATATAAATAAACTATCTTGGACATCTTTTATGATTGTGAGCACTCATTAAAATATGACATGCTAAGAAGTTGATGTTGGAGTTGGAAGACAACGTAATGGGTTATGTTTTCTTATATCCAACATGTTGAGCTTCCCTTTCTCCCTCATGCTAGCCAAATTCTTTGCACCAAGTAGAGATACTGCTTGTGGTTCGAAACATCCCAAAACCCAGTTTTGCCATGAGATTCCACCATACCTACCTATGGATTGAGTAAGATCCTTCAAGTAAGTTGTCATCGGTGCAAGCAATAAAAATTGCTCTCGGAATATGTATGATCTATTAGTGTGGAGAAAATAAGCTTTATACGAGCTTATGATATGGAAGAAATAAAAGCGACAGACTGCATAATGAAGGTCCCTATCACAAGTGGCAATATAAAGTGACGTTCTTTTGCATTAAGATTTTCTGCATCCAACCATAAAAGCGCATGACAACATCTGCTTCCCTCTACGAAGGGCCTATCTTTTATTTTTACCTTCTACCCTTATACAAGAGTCATGGTGATCTTCACCTTTCCTTTTTACACTTTCTCCTTTGGCAAGCACTATGTGTTGGAAAGATACTGATATATATATCCACTTGGACGTAGGTTTTCATAAAGTATTATTGTTGACATTAACCTTGAGGTGAAAGGTTGGGAGGCGAAACTATAAGCCCCTATCTTTCTCTGTGTCCGATTAAAACTTTGTACCCATAAGTATCGAGGGAGTGTTAGCAATTGTGAAATACTAAATGATAGTTGAGTATGTGGACTTGCTAAAAAGCTCTTATATTGACTCTTCCTGATGTTATGATAAATTGCAATTGCTTCCATGACTGAGATTATAGTTTGCTAGTGTTCAATGAAGTTTCTGATTCATACTTTACATTTGCTAGTGTCTGACAATATATATATTGTTCTTCTAAGAATGATCATGATGCCCTCATGTCCGTATTTTATTTTATCGACACCTCTATCTCTAAACATGTGGACATATTTTTCGATATCGGCTTTCGCTTGAGGACAAACGAGGTCTAAGCTTGGAGGAGTTGATACGTCCATTTTGCATCATGCTTTTATATCGATATTTATCGTGTTATGGGCTGTTACTACACATTATGTCACAATACTTATGCCTTTTCTCTCTTATTTTTAAAGATTTACACGAAGAGGGAGAATGCCGGCAGCTGGAATTCTGGGATGGAAAAGGAGCAAATATTAGAGACCTACTCTGTACAACTCCAAAAGTCCTAAAACTCCACGAAAGTCAGTTTTGGAATATATTAAAAATATTGGGCGAAGAAAGCACCATAGGGGGGCCACCCACCAGCCACGAGGGTGGAGGGTGCGCTCTACCCCCCCTGGGCGCGTCCCCTACCTCGTGGGCCACATGGTAGGCCCCCGATGCCCATCTTCTGCTATATGGTGTCTTTTGCTCAGGAAAAAATCATAAGGAAGCTTTCGGGATGAAACGCCGCGGTCTCGAGGCGGAACATGGGCAGGACCAATCTAGGGCTCCGGTGGAGTAGTTCTGCCGGGGAAACATCCATCCGGGAGGGGGAAATCATCGCCATCGTCATCACCATCGATCCTCTCATCGAGAGGGGGTCAATCTCCATCAACATCTTCACCAGCACCATCTCCTCTCAAACCCTAGTTCATCGCTTGTATCCGATCTTTGTCTCAGAACCTCAGATTGGTACCTGTGGGTTGCTAGTAGTGTTGATTACTCCTTGTAGTTGATGCTAGTTGGTTTATTCGGTGGAAGATCATATGTTCATATCCTTAATGCATATTAATACCCCTCTGATTATGAACATGAATTTGATTTGTGAGTAGTTACGTTTGTCCCTGAGGACATGGGAGAAGTCTTGTTATAAGTAATTTGATGAGATGTATGTTTTCTCTCCTCTAGTGGTGTTATGTGAACATCAACTACATGACACTTCACCATGATTTGGGCCTAGGGGAAGGCATTGGGAAGTAACAAGTAGATGATGGGTTGCTAGAGTGGCAGAAGCTTAAATCCTAGTTTACGCGTTGCTTCGTAAGGGGGTGATTTGGATCCATATGTTTCATGTTATGGTTTGGTTTACCTTAATTCTTCTTTCGTAGTTGCGGATGCTTGCGAGAGGGGTTAATCATAAGTGGGATGCTTGTCCAAGGAAGGGCAGTACCCAAGCACCGGTCCACCCACATATCAAATTATCAAAGTAACGAATGCAAATTATATGAGCATGATGAAAACTAGCTTGACAGAAATTCCCATGTGTCCTCCGGAGCGCTTTGCTTTATATAAGAGTGTCCAGGCTTGTCCTTTGCTATAAAAAGGATTGGGCCACATTGATGCACCCTAGTTACTTTGTTACCTATTACCCGTTACGAATTACCTTATCACAAAACTATCTGTTACCGATAATTTCAGTGCTTACAGAGAATACCTTACTGAAAACCGCTTGTCATTTCCTTCTTATCCTTGTTGGGTTTGACACTCTTACTTATCGAAAGGACTACGATAGATCCCCTATACTTGTGGGTCATCAATTGGGCACAAGGTTGACCCGAACGCAAAAGGGGCGGACAACGAGGCGGCGACCGACTCAAACAGACAAAGCGCATGTCTGTTTGGGTCGGCACATTGGAGTTTCTCTTAGAGTTTCTACAATATGGCATCTCAAACCATAGTCAAATACACTGATGGGCTGACCGTTCACTGATCGATAAAAACCATACCAAACTGAACGCCTCAAACCCCTATCTAGGCAAAATGTAGGGATGATAAGGGACGGTCCGGGCGCGTACGTGCACATCCGCCGCGTCAGCCTGGCCCGCCACCGACCCCACTCCTTCCTCATAAAAAACCTCAATCCAAAACCTTAGCTCACTTCACTCCCCTCTTTCACTCTGTCCCTTCTTCTTCCCTCTCTGATTTCTTTGATTTTGGATCAAATACAATGACTCATGCGAGGATGTCGAGCTCCGGCAACCGCTCGAACTCCGACCTCGACGTCAACGAGGAGCTGACCCGCTCCGCATTGCACTGGAGCTATCCAAGGTGGACACGTGGGGCGGGGGGCAGCTCCGGATCTACCCCGTCAACACTCCCATGCAGACGCATCAAGGACGTCAGAGCTGGCACTTGCTGGCCTGCGTGCAGCTCTGCGAGGGGGTGCGCAGTCCGTGCCACCGCCACGCCGCCCCCTTCCTCCGGCGACCGCTGCTCCGCAAGGGCAGTGCTGGGTGCTACTGCCCGTTCCACCGGCCCAGAAGCGCACGCCGGATTCAGAGGCGCAGGTCGCCCGCCGCGAGAGGCAGCAGACAAGGGAAAGGGACGTGGCGGAGCAATCTGTGCGCCGCTGCTGTAGGTGTTGCTGACGGAGCCTGACGAGGATGAGCGGTTCCTCGCTTGGGTCTACCACCTGTCGCTAGTGACGATGGAGATGCATGCTCGCCGGCTACGAAGGAAGAACACAAAGGCGCTCCGGCTTGTCATTGAGCTGTTGAAGCACGTGGCGGGAGAGACGGCTTTGATGGCGAAGCTGAAGCGGCAGCAGGACAGAGTTGTCCGGCAGATGAAGGAGCTACTTGTCATCTCCGACTCCTTGTCCGACAATAGGGACGACCATGGCTCCTCCTCCGATGATGACCAAGATCCACCACCAGTCGCGGATGCCTAAAACTGCACCGGCAATCAGAAGTGCACAGGGTCAACGAGAATTTAAGAACTGCCCGGTCACTATCCAGGGACATACCGGGAGGCAACCAAACCGACCACTACTCACCGAAAAAAAACCTCAGCCTCAAAGCATGATGGTTCGTTCTGGGCCATCATTTGTTGACCTCTTCGGGAAAGTGTGGTTGGCGTCACCGGCGAGGTGTTTTCTCATCCCAAATTCCCAATCATGAATCTGTGGAGACAAATTAGCTAGCTAGGGATGGACTTATATTAGTTAGCTGGCGTGTGCCGTGCGTTGTTGATATCTATATATATATATATATATATATATATATATATATATATATATATATATATATATATATATATATATATATATATATATATATATATATATATAACGCTTTACGGATTAACTAGAAAAAAGAGAATTAGGCTCGAAAATCCCACAAAAATTAGAATCATCTAACCATTAATTTGGTGGACCCTCGATTAGTGAATAAAATAGAGCCCTTATATCTCCGTAGATTTTTTTTGTTTCTCTGTGGACCCATCAGATCATGAGAGAGCCATTAGATCTTTGTAACTTTTTTGGCGTGCAGAAACATCCGACCATGAGATTGGATTACGCATAGCTACAAATTGTTGGAAATATGAGCAATTTATCGAATGATTTTATTAACAGAAATAGTAGATAAAACATGACTAAAATAGCAAATATAAAGCAAGTCATGCAATCTGACAGAGAGAAGGTAAACATCGTCTGCATATATGAACTTGAGGTAAACACATCTAGTACAGTCACTAGATGAAGTTGCTTATATGACATAGAACCTAACATACGTAGGACAGAAACTAGAGCCAAGAACTGTAGCAGGACTTCTAACAGAAAGGAGAAGAACACGTACGGCACAGCAGCAACAGAAGCACTGGACTTGGGGTCGGTGTCCTCGCCTGCCATGTCGTCGAGGAGGTCGTGGACGTCGGGGAATAAGTCGTCGTCGGGGAAGTAGTCGTCGGCGACCGGATCGTCCGTGGTGAAGCAGCCAGTAGTCGCGCAGAGAGCTCCCCAAAAACCTTATCACCCTTCTCCCGTACAGGACTCAAAGAGTGCGGTTTCAGAGGCCTACTGTCCCGACCTGCGGTGCATGCCGCAAGCCGGGATGGAGAAGATCGTAGCAGCAGCGCAGTGCTCAGAAACCGGTGGCGAGAGGAAGAAGTAGTTCTGGTGCGTCTTGCTGAGAGGAGCGACCTCCCTTTTATAGGCGCAAGAGAAGGAGGCGAGAGGGCAGCGCCGGGAGCTGAAGGGACCGAGGGAGATGAAACGAACAGACAGCAGCCGAAGGGTGCAGCGTTCGCAATTAATCTCCACTACAGCAAAAACTTTCCATCTCCCGAGTGACCTTTCGTGACGAGACGTGGCGTGGCGGGGCGGGCGGCGGAGGAGGAGCACGCGTGGATGTCCCTCTTGTTCTCATGCTCATACAAGTGGGGAAGGAGCCTCCCTTATAAAGAGATCCAACTCCCTCTAAACTAGCAATGTGGGACTAAACTTTAGTTCCACCTCTTGCCTTGCGCAAATGGGCTGTGTGGGCCTCTAGGATTTATTAGGAATTTCTGAAACTACTACTGGGCTAGGCCCAAAATGGACAAAATTCCAGCAATCCCCCACCAGATCCCAGAGGCACACAAAATTTGCCTTTGGTTCCAAAACACTGTTTTATATACCGGTACTGCAGTGGAGACTGTTAAGTTGAACTTCCACCTATAACTCTATGCTACACTAGTAAGCAACTTGAACAGTGGACTGGGCCTTGAACTGCAAGTTTTCTGCGAATCTAGCTTCACATAAAGCCTTGACCGATACGTGGATACCGTGGGTCTTCCCCGCGGGTGGAGCTTATGCGTCATACTCCGTGACCTTTCATGAGTTTACTAGAGAGAACCCTACTTTCATAGATTGCGACGTTTGACAATCAGACTCATATAGGTGTGTTCTTCAAAAGATGTTCTGCAGGACAACATCTCTGCTTCAAAGAGCCACTTAGAACACATTAAGATATACATCAACCTGCCATGCAGATTAGGAGAGTATTGCATCTTCATGGAGTGGTATTTTTAATAGTAAGGATACTCTCCTCCCAGTTGACCAACAGCTTGTCTTCCACATCTAATTCACGGGATCTCCGATCACAAAGAATAGGTTACCACTGTGAACAACTCATATTGTGGGTCTCATACCCATCTCCCTCGATGCATTATCTATCACATTATGTGATAGACCTTTAGTGAAAGGATCTGCCAGATTTTTAGACGTTTGGATATAATCCAATGCAATAACTCTAGAGTTTCTCATTTTTCTGACAGACTTTAACCTTCTCTGAACGTGTCTTGATGACTTTATGTTATCCTTAGAGCTATTCACTTTCGTGATCACAGTTTGATTGTCACAGTTCATAAGGATATCCGGTACATGTTTCTCAACAACCGGCAAGTCATTCAAGAGCCGGCGAAGCCAATCTGCTTCGACCGTAGCTATATCTAGTGCTGTGAGTTCTGCTTCCATTGTTGACCTCGTTAAGATGGTCTGCTTGCAAGACTTCCAAGAAACAGTGCCACCTCCATGAGTGAATACATATCCGCTCGTGGCCTTTATCTCATCAGCATCTGAGATCCAGTTTGAGTCACTATACCCTTCAATCACCTTTGGGTGCCCGGTGTAGTGAACTCCATAATTCGCAGTGCCTTTCAAATAACGCAAAACTCTCTCTAGAGCTTTTCAATGCACATCTCCTGGTTTTGAGACACACCAACTTAGTTTGATAACAGCAAAAGATATGTCAGGTCTTGTAGCACTGGCTAAGTACATAAGCGAGCCAATAATCTGAGAATACTTGAATTGATCTCTAGCAATTCTTCGATTCTTTCGAAGCAGCACGCTAGCATCATATGGTGTTGGAGAGGGCTTGCAGTCACTATAGCCAAAGCGACTCAAGATCTTTTCCACATAGTGAGATTGAAGCAATGTAATCCCACCATCATCATCTCTCAATAACTTGATGTTCAGAATCACATCAGCCACTCCTAAATCCTTCATCTCAAAACAGCGAGATAGGAAATCCTTGACCTCCTTAATAACATTCAGATTTGTTCCGAAAATCAGTATGTCATCAACATACAAGCAAAGCATAACTCCCTCGCCCCCACCATGGCGATAGTTTACACATTTGTCAGCTTCGTTCACAACAAAGCCTGCAGTTGTTAAAGTTCTTTCGAACTTCTCATGCCACTGTTTGGGTGCTTGCTTGAGTCCGTACAAATACTTCAGCAACTTGCACACTTTCCCTTCCTGACCATCTATTACAAACCATCTGGTTGTTCCATATAAATTTCCTCATCCAACTCTCCATTCAGGAAAGCAGTCTTAACATCCATTTGATGAACGAGAAGACCATGTGAGGCAGCTAGTGAAAGTAGAACTCGAATAGTGGTCAATCGAGCCACAGGTGAGTAAGTATCAAAGAAATCTTCACCTTCCTTTTTGGTATAACCCTTAGCCACGAGCCGAGCCTTGTACTTTTCAATAGTACCATCAGGCCTAAGCTTCTTCTTGAATACCCATTTGCATCCTATAGGTTTGCACCCATAAGGACGATCAGTTATCTCCCAAGTTTCATTCGCCAAGATAGAATCCATCTCGCTACGAACTGCTTCCTTCCAGTAGTCAGCATCTTCAGATGCATAGGCCTCTGAAATAGAACTGGGAGTGTCATCTATGAGATACACAAGAAAATCATCACCAAAGGACTTTGCAGTCCTTTGTCTCTTGCTCCTAACAGGAACTTCATTGTTCTCCTCCACAGGACTTTCAAAGTGTTCCATCGAAATGGCAGGTTCGGTAATTGTAACTGGTTCCTGATTCGATGAACTAGGCATCTCCTAATTAGATGAGGTAGCCATATCCTTCATGGGAAAGATATCTTCAAAGAAAGTCGCATCATTCGACTCCATGATCATACCGACATGCATGTCAGGTATCTCAGATTTTACAATCAAGAATCTATAGCCAATGCTATGAAAAGCATATCCCAAGAAAACACAATCCACAGTCTTTGGTCCAAGTTTCCGCTTCTTTGGAATTGGAACATTGACTTTCGCCAAACAACCCCATGTTTGCAGATAAGAGAGTTTTAACCTTTTCTTCTCCCATTCTTCGAATGGAGTTATCTCTTTGTTCTTTGTGGGAACTCGGTTTAGGACATGACAAGCAGTCAATATCGCCTCCCCCCACCATGCCTTGGAGAGACCCGATGTGTCTAACATGGCGTTAACCAAATCAGTTAGAGTACGGTTCTTTCTTTCGGCCATCCCATTTGACTGAGGTGAGTAGGGAGGCGTCCTCTCATGGATTATACCATGTTCCGCACAAAAAGCATCAAATTCATTGGAAAAATACTCTCCACCACGGTCGGACCTAAGCCTCTTGATTTTCCGATCAAGTTGGTTTTCCACTTCAGCTTTATAGATCTTGAAAAAGTTCAAAGCCTCATCCTTAGATTTCAGAAGATACACACAGCAGTATCTAGTGGAGTCGTCAATTAACGTCATGAAATATTTCTTTCCACCTTTTGTCAAAACACCATTCATTTCACATAGATCTGAATGTATAAGTTCTAGTGGTGCAAGATTTCTCGTCTCTGCAGTCACGTGAGATTTACGAGGTTGTTTAGATTGCACACACACTTGACACTTAGATCCCTTAACGGTGGTCAAACTAGGGATTAAGTTCAACTTCGCTAGTCGCGACATGCAACCAAAGTTAACATGACAAAGTCGTGAATGCCACACATTTGATTCACTATTGTTGCAAATATGATTAACAACTTTATTGCAAACGTCTGATAAGGATAAACGAAACAGGCCTCCTGACTCATAGCCTTTACCAACAAAGGTTACATACTTGGATATTATAAATTTATTCGACTCAAAGACAAGCTTATAGCCATCTCTACACAGAAGAGATCCGCTAACAAGATTTTTATTGACGGAGGGGACATAATGCACGTTCTTCAGCCGCACGATTTTCCCCGAAGTAAACTTCAGATCGACCGTGCCAACACCACGAACAGAAGCACTTGAACCGTTGCCCATCAGCACGGTTGAAATCCCTGCGGTCTGATAAGACGAAAACATGGAAATATCACCGCATACATGCACATTAGCACCTGTGTCAATCAACCAATCAGGAGAATGACATACTGAAAGAATAGTGGGAAATATACCATACCCAGCATCCTTCATGTCAATGTCTCCGATGACAACATTAGAGGTCTTGCCGCCTTTCCCAGGATGACGCTTGTCATAGCGATTGGGGCAACTAGGAGCCCAATGATCAGGATCTCCACACACATGACAAGCACATTTCTTCTTGTCATTCTTCTTTTTGAAGTTCGTGTGCTGCACAGCCTTGTTCTTCCCATCAAACTTTCCTTTACCATCAAACTTTCCCTTGTTCTTGAACTTGTGGGACTGGAAGTTTTTCTTCTGTACCAGATTGGCACTAGATCCTCCCTCAATACCTCGAGCACGTGTGTCCTTTGCTCTCGCCTTTTCTTCCACATCAAGAGTGCCAATGAGATCCGGAACGGAAAACTCCTGTCTCTTATGCTTCAGTAAGGTAGCAAAGTTCCTCCACGAAGGAGGAAGCTTAGTGATGATACCCCCGGCAACAAACTTGTCCGGTAGGATACAATTGAAGTGCTCAAGTTCTCTAGCAAATGACTGTATCTCGTGAGCCTGCTCAACCACGGAGCGCTCTTCAGTCATCCTATAATCATAGAATTGCTCCATGATGTACAGCTCAGTGCCGGCATCCGAGTCCCCAAACTTGGCCTCGAGTGCGTCCCACATATCTTTTCCATTGTCAATTGACGCATAAGAATCAACTATGTTCTCACCAAGAACACTCAAGAGAGCAGCCTTAAACAAGGTATCCATTTTCTGAAAAGCTTGTGCCTGTTGGGCATCTTGCTCTCCTTCAGGTTTGCCAAGAGTGGCGTCATAGCAACTCATGGTTTGAAACCATAAGACTGCTCTCACGCGCCACCTCTTATAGTGGATACCCTCAAACATAGGAGGTCTCATGGAAGCAGCAAAACCATTCGAGGTAAATTGCCTATAATAAGGTTTTTGGATTGTTGGAAATATGAGCAATTTATCGAATGATTTTATTAACAGAAATAGTAGATAAAACACGACTAAAATAGCAAATATAAAGCAAGTCATGCAATCTGATAGAGAGAAGGTAAACATCGTTTGCATATATGAACTTGAGGTAAACACATCTAGTACAGTCACTAGATGAAGTTGCTTATATGACATAGAACCTAACATACGTAGGACAGAAACTAGAGCCAAGAACTGTAGCAGGACTTCTAACAGAAAGGAGAAGAACACGTACGGCACAGCAGCAACAGAAGCGCTGGACTTGGGGTCGGTGTCCTCTCCTGCCATGTCGTCGAGGAGGTCGTGGACGTCGGGGAAGAAGTCGTCGGCGACCGGATCGTCCGTGGTGAAGCAGCCAGTAGTCGCGCAGAGCACTCCCCAAAAACCTTATCACCCTCTCCCGTACAGGACTCAAAGAGTGCGGTTTCGGAGGCCTAGCAGTGCTCAGGAACCGGTGGCCAGAGGAAGAAGTAGTTCTGGTGCGTCTTGCTGAGAGGAGCGACCTCTCTTTTATAGGCGCAAGAGAAGGAGGCGAGAGGGCAGCGCCGGGAGCTGAAGGGACCGAGCGTGGCGCGGCGCGTCGTGGCGTGGCGGGCGGCAGAGGAGCGCGCGTGGATGTCCCTCTTATTCTCATGCTCATACAAGTGGGAAAGGAGCCTCCCTTATAAAGAGATCCAACTCCCTCTAAACTAGCAATGTGGGACTAAACTTTAGTTCCACCTCTTGCCTTGCACAAATGGGCTGCGTGGGCCTCTAGGATTTATTAGGAATTTCTGAAACTGCTACTAGGCTAGGCCCAAAATGGACAAAATTCCAGCACAAACATCACGCTAACAAAACACATGCGTATAACTTTTACACGTCCTTGAGTTATAGGTCCTGTACGGCTGCATACCATAGGTCCCGACCTTCCTCTTTTTTCATCGCCATCCCATGGATGTGTCATTGAGAATAGATGCAACACCTGGATGGGGAAGACCACCAGCCAGTAACTACTCTCGCATGAGAAGACGGCCGAGGCTGGGCGTGGATTAGTTGTGGATTCGGATTTGTCCGGCTGCATACCATGCCCCAGGTCCTGATCTTTCTCTCCGCTCCATCCCTTGCCCTTACCGTGGAGGTGACATCATGAAGAACAGATGCATATCACACATGCCTTAGGTCCCGACCTTCCTCTTCTTCCCATTGCCATCCCATGGACATGCTATCTAGAACAGATGCAACTCCTGGATGGGGAAGACCACCAGCCTGTAACTACTCTCGCATGGGAAGACGACCAAGGCTGGGGGTGGATTGGGATTTGCGATCCTCCATATTGCGAAGATCGGCGAGGAAAAACTAGCCAAGCTGTCGACCTTCCACCCCACCATAGCGTCTTCATCTTCTTCACAATCCCAATACCACGGAGGTAGCAGGTAAGCAAGCTTCTCTTCCTGCTTTTCCCAGATAATAATAGTGGCTCCTTCGTCCCATCATTATAGAGAGCATGTGTGAATCTGTGCCACCAATATTACTCCCAATCCTAATACCGCAGAGGTAGCAGGTAAGATTGCTTCCTCCCCAAGCTGAAATTCAAACAATAATAATGGCTACATCCTCCCATCCTTACAGAAATCACATATGGAGACTGCGACGTCGACTATTAGATGTATATAAACAGATGTTCAAAATAGGGAGGCAAGTTGCATATACGTTCTACCATGTGTACTATTATTGCGTGCTAGATCTAGATTCGGCAAATGTTGTTGACTGACTGATGTTGAAGAGCGCTTTGAGGACAAGCGCCATGGACCTCTGCAGGTGTACAGCAACCATACTGATCGTGGTGACCAGGTCAACTAGGACAACCACCAGCGAGGATGGCCTTTGAGAACATCGAGCTACCAGGTGAGACAGTCCAGGAATCATCCTTGTGTCTACGGTGCCGCACGCAACGATGTCTCGACTATGACATGTAGACTAATACATAGCCGCATGTACAGGAAAGATTCGCGAATTACCATGCTAATTGCTTCATCTGCAATCCCATATAAAGACAACAGACATGTCCTGTATGTGTTGATTTTTGTTAGTCATTAGTCTTAAATAATCCAGTTGATTGGTATAAATATACCATGGTATTGGGAGGATAAGAAAATTAATAGTGTTATGAACCATATGCATGATTCTCATCGTTCTATTTATATTTTTATTGATCATCTTTTAGTATATACATGCACTTAATTGCGTGTATTCCTAGCAAAAGCAAAATTATAAGTGAAATTATGTACATGTTTGTACTTTGATATATGGCCGTAGCTCCTGGACCTGTTCCATCACCTTGCCCCTCACACGCTGCATTGCACTATTCTCCGCATGTTCTGCAGCAGGTAGGTAGGTGGTAGCAGGAACTGGGCGAAGGCTGCTTTTTTCGGAAAAGGGGACGTGCCCCAGTCTCTGCATCAGAAAGATGCATACGGCTCATATTATTAAAAGGATAAACCAGTAGCATAGTACCGAAAGGTCATAGTACAAACTATAACAAAATCTGTAAATAAGAAAAGCCCAAAGCCACAACCGGCTGGCAAAACAATAGGATCACTACATGTCTATCCTATTACATGACCGCCATCCAAACCGGTTGAAAATATCCCGAGCTACCATCTCCCATCGGGTAGACGCAGTAATCAAACGCTCCCTGGCCTCCGTCGGAGTGAGTAGCGACCACATACGCATGAACGCCGTGGCCCTGAAGATAACCTGCAAAAAGTGAATGTTTGTTGATCGGTTAAAGACTAAGTCATTTCTGCAATTCCATATTGCCCACAAAAGTGCACAAACACCAACCCGAATGTGTCTTGCAATGTTAGAATTCACCCCATCTAGCCACGTTTCAAATAACATACTAATAGAGGTGGGCTGACTGATATTAAAAGCAATATGAATCGACCGCCACAGAATCTTAGCCAACGGACAATCGAGAAAGAGGTGTTTGATGTTTTCAGAATGATCACAGAAGCTACATCGAGACGGACCTACCCAATTACGTTTTGCAAGGTTATTCTTAGTCAGAATGACTTGTTTATGCACAAACCACATAAACACTTTAATACGTAAGGGTACCTTAACTTGCCAAATACGTAAGGGAACTGGGCGAAGGCTGCTGAAGCTGATTGCTGCTCTTGTGGTGGTAGACCGATGAAACTATCAAGGTGTATTCGTATTGTTTGCCCACACCTAGGACGCCGTGCTAAAAGCCATGTATCCAGGGGGTAGATCTCACACCCCTCGGTCACATAGATGCAGGATATATGAAAAGGCTTACTCTAGCCAGAGACCTCAGATTATATGTTATATATTTTTGTCCCAATTGCATCATCAGTTGATCCAGGCTTCTTCCGATTTTTTAAGTGCAGTGCAGTGTGTCCGTATGAGGATTAACCGATTAAAGAGATCAATATTCCTTAGTGGAGAAACATTTGGAACAGAAGAGATATGAATTTTTCTACTTTTCATGATTGTCTATCGAAGTTATATGTTTTTAAGTAATAATTCCGGTAGCCGCTCTTTTATGAATGATTCATTTTCTTATTGCCTATTTTTTAATGAATGGGTTGTGATGTCTATACAACTTAAATCTATGTAAAGCCTCAGATGTGATTGTAGTAGTAATCTATTTATTATAGTTGTAAAATGTTTTTGCAGGCCTATACAATGTTATTTATTGTTTCCTTTTACCCAAATTGCTGCATATAGGGTAATTATGTTATTCTTTGTAAGTTGTTAATGATACCATTGAAATGCGTTTAGAACTAGAAAAGTTAATATTACTGAAAATAGGAGAGGATGTGTCATGCATGTAGATATTTTTCTCACTTCTCACCAGTACCGAAAATAACAATCTTACCTACATTGATGGCCTCAATTAATTCTATAGTACCGAGAAACAACATCCAGTGACGTGGAGAAGCTGAAATGGAATAGGCATAAACCTGCAATATGAGCAGAAGTAGGATGACTTGAACATGCATGGACATCAAGAGCAAGAATTATCACAAGGTCAAATAGATATCCTGTTGTGTACAATACCTATTATGAAATTGCCATAATAAAGGTCTCTTCTGTTCACTGCCAACAAAAAGCGGTATGTAAATATCCTAGGGAAATCATTGGTGGATTCACGAACTTCCTTTTTTTTAGAGAAATCTCTGTAAGAAGCTAAAGGTTCTTCAATAGCCATATGTTCCCTTTCAGTTAAGCCCGGATGTGAACATTCTTTGATTAACTAAGTTATCGATCGGATTGTCTTCTACCTATATGCAGAGAATGAAAGATATAGAAGTCCATAGTATACATGCTTCTTCTTGCCAAAATGTCCAATTCCATCAAAAAGTACTACAATTATGTGTGTCAAATTTGGAGGAAGGTAGTACATGCATTATATGGTAATGACTTGCAATACTCTCAATGTACATCATTGTCTTTATAATCATGTTAATTACATTGTTTCCTCACTTGCCTAATTCTCCACACCTTTCTTGGTACAAAAGCTTCTCGAATGGTCCAGTAACGATGTCAATTAAATCATTACATATTCTACATTGTGATAGTGATGACAATACTTTTATCAAAATTTTCCTTTTAGATAATTGTTATTTTGTGAAGTCAAGACTTAATGTCTATGCTATAATATATTTTCTGTTCTTACATGTAAGTGTAGTAAATTTATTACTAATAATCAAAGGTGGTAATAACGCATAAACATTTTGGTGGACTCTTCAACATTAGATTATTTCACCATGGACATACATGTGTTTTCGACTGTTAATCGTAATTGATTGCCATCTCAATATGGTTATTGCAACTCTATTTTTACCAAATCCAACTATCATAATAGTATTTGAAGTTACATGATATGCCGCAATTTCATGTTGTATTTTCGTGCTTTATTGTTACCATATGAAGTTTCAACCACTGTTTCACTTGTGCTAAAAAAACATTCGAATTGCCAATCCCATAACTTTGATTGGTTTACGTAAATAGTACTCGAGATGAGAGCTGCATGGGATGTTCTTCAAGCAGCAATAAAAAAAATGTGAACATATTTATTAATGCCTTAGTGCTACTGTAAGATGATATTTCATATGAAGTCATTAATGAATATCCATTGAGATTACTGTTCATTATCATTTCTCATGATCTGTCTTTTTCTATTGTGGTAACAATTTGAATGTTTGGATGGTTCCCTTAATTTCCATTTTATAGACATAAATTTCATTTGCACAATAAACTTTACATGTAACAAATATAATTTCTGTTATGCATTTATATGTTTGGGATCTTTTACTTAGATTAATGCCAGTAGCAAATTTACTTAGATCCTACAAAAATAACTATCCTTTCTCGCATAGGCCAATGAGATCATGGTTACATGGTTTCAAAAGAACTACATAAATGAAAATATGACATTGGTGCTGCTTAGTGTACGTGTATGAACATAACTAAAACAAATGCTCATGGAAACAAAAAATTTAAAGTAAAAAATCACCAAAATTAAAATGAATATGTCAATCTTGCACAACATTAGCAAATTTACGTATGCCTACACGAAATCAATGACAACTACCAAATTTGTGTACAGAATTTTTTTATAATAAAATATAATAAAAATGCCAAAGAGTGAAAGAAATATAATTTTCTCAATGCGACCGAACATAAAATACAGTTAAGACAACATGCATGCTTATAAGGGAAATGATACATGGATTTATATATAAATATAACAAAAAACATAACCAAGACAAAACTATGTTAGTAGAACTCTTATTATAAACTTTGTCAAATTCTAGCCCGCGCATCGAGCGGGCCACTTTGCTAGTTAGTCTAAATACAAATACAACCGAGCTACGACCAAGACCACAGGTGGCATGAATCAAAAAAAAAACTTGTGGCTAATCTTTTCTCCATTTCCTATTTCGCGCTTCACACGCCGTTTACTTAAATTTTGGTACATAGCGTACACCCTCTTCCAACGTTAGGGGAGTTAGATGGGCTGCTCTTTTTAACTCTTCACCGGTTTTTCGAACCTTCCAAAGGTAGCATTTTTGGGGCTGGTTTCTCTAAAAAAGAATTACATTGGTTTATTTGGTCCGTTTCATATTCTTTTTTTCTTGTTTCCATTTCTGTCTCTTTTTCTTCGGTTTTGATTTGTTTATTGAAAGCTTGTAGAAGCTTCTGGACAGACGTGGAAGCTTCTAGAAGCTTCGAACTGTTTTTTGGTTATCTTTTCTTTGTCTTTTTTCTTTTTTATTTTCATTTATTTTTAGAAAATAATTTCAATATTTTCTAAATTGAGATTTTTTCAAATTTGTGAAATTTAAAAAAATGTGTGGAGAATGGATGTGTGCGGAGATGCGTATGTTGAGATGGATGTGTGGCCACACGAGGAAGGATAGAGACCGGAATGATGATATACGAGATAGTGTTGGGGGTAGCACCAATTGAAGAGAAGCTTGTCCAACATCGTCTGAGATGGTTTGGGCATATTCAGCATAGACCCCCAGAAGCTCCAGTGCATAGCGAACGGCTAAAGCGTGCGGAGAATGTCAAGAGAGGTCGGGGTAGACCGAATTTGACATGGGAGGAGTCAGTTAAGAGAGACCTGAAGGATTAGAGTATCACCAAAGAACTAGCTATGGAGAGGGGTGTGTGGAAGCTTGCTATCCATGAGCCAGAGGTATGAGTTGGTCGCGAGATCTTATGGGTTTCACCTCTAGCCTCCCCCAACTTGTTTCGGACTAAAGGCTTTGTTGTTGTTGTTGCTGTTGTTGTTGTTGTTGTGAAATTTCAACAATTTCATGATTTTTTTCAAACCCGCGAAGATATTTTCAAATTAGTGAACTTTTTAAAATTCATGATTTTTTAATTCATATTTTTTTCAAATTCATGACCCCTTCTCAAATCCATGAACTTTTTGAATCCACAAACATTTTCCACGCTCATGAACTTCTTCCAAACTCACAAAATGATTTAATTCATATTTTTTTCAAAATCATTAAAATTTTCAAATCAGGTAACATTTTTAAAATACGTGAACATTTCTTACTTTAAAATTTAATAGCATTTTATGAGTGCATGGATGGGCACTCAGCTAGTGAGCGAATCGAGCAGTGCACCCAATAGAGAGCAATGGTCGCACGACAAATGGTTTTTTTACTTTGGTTTTGTTTGGTCGGTTTCATATATATTTTTTCGTGTTTGTTTTTTTTCTTGTTGTCATTTCTCTTTTTTGGGTGGGTTTTGATCAATTTCTTGGAAGCTTGTCGAAGTTTTTGGACAGAGTTCAAAGCTTCAAGCTGTTTTTTTGTTACCTTTTGTATTTTGATATTTTACTTTTTATTTATTTTTTAAAATAATTTGAACATTTTCTAAATTCATGAACTTTTTCCTAATATCCAAACTTTAAAAAAATTCATGAACATTTTCAAACTTGGGAACATTTTTTTTGAATTTATGAACTTTTGAAAGTTCATGATTTCTCTAATTCGTCTAATAATCAAATCCATGAACTTTTTCAAATTCATAAACTTTTTTCAACTTCATGAACTTTTTTCAAATTCACAAAAATTAAATTCATGAATTTTTCAAATAAATGACCTTTTGTCAAATTCATTAATGTTTTAAAATCACTGAACGTTTCGGAAATTCATGAACATTTCTTACATTAAAAATCGATAACTGGTTTTGTTTCCAAAAACAACATAGCGGCACCCAAAAAAAGGTGAGTAGATGCACGCACGAGCAGTCAGCTAGCAATGAATTCTGTTTTTTAGAAAAGCTAGCGAGCGAATCGATCGGTGCAGCCAAGAGAGCAAAAGTCGCACGAGAAATATGACATGGCTCGTGCGACGCCCGTGCGAGTGCCACAGGCTGATTCGCGCACCTAAGGCGCTGATGGGAACTCCTTATTTTCGGCGTAGGTCAGCAAATAGCCACCAATTGCACATCCCAATGCACCATATATTTTGGGCCGGCCCATCTACAAGCTGGTCACCCTAGTTTTATTTCCATCTTTCGGGTTTTGTTTCTTTTTATTTATTTTTCTTTTTTGTTTTCTTACTTCATCATCTCTTCACTAATCTCAAACTAAAAAATCAGGGCTTACTTTTTCTGAATTTCCAAATTTGATGGCAAATTTGAAAAAAATTCTGAATTTCAGAAAATCATGAATTTGAAAAAAAATCATCAATTTGATAACTTATTCAAGAATTTCAAGAAAACTTCACGGAGTTTTATTAGTTTTAATGATTTAAAAAAATGTTCACCATTTCAAATATTGTTCGTGAATCTAGAAAATATCTTGATTTCAAAAATTTATTGTAAATTGAAAATATGTTCATAAATACAAAAAAAATGTTCGCAATTAACGCACTAGTACTGCAAGAGTTTCATGATCTAATCGTTGCAATAATAGCAGGTACGTGCATACACATCAATAGCTGAAATTTAGTGCAAGAGACAAGTTTTTCAATGTAAAAACCAAGCCCCTTTCTTTCTTTTTGTTTTGGCAAAGGTTCAATTCTTTTCTTTTTGAAGAAGACAAGGGTTCAATTGATATTATTGAAAGTGCATGAAACGGCAGGCTACCAAATGGAATCCAAATTAGTTACCCAAATATGCATAGGTCAATCGGTTTTAGATTTTTAGTTACCCGAATGTACATCCATCCCAACACAGCCGACCAGTCACGCGACAGAATCAAACTCACAAAATTGGACACAGATCTGCAGCTTAGCCATTTTCGTTTACAGGGACTGTAGCTTAGTCATTGATAGTGCAGTTCTCCACTCACCAAGCAACGGGACCAAGATGTTGTTTCCTGTTGGGATTCAAACTGGTTTGGCTTATGTGCAACCTCGCAGGTTCTTTACTTCTTTGATGGCTTCAGCAACAAGAAGAGTACTATTCATCACTCTCACCAAACCATGAGACTGTTTTCATGGTTTATATTCAGAAACACACGAGGAGGTGACCGCCACTGTCAACGAATGAAACCCATTCCAAGGCGGCAGGTACATGTCCGGCTCTGGTTCTTGCTCGATCCTAGCTAGGGTAGCTTGTTTTCCTGATATCTTAGCTAGGTTGTACTAAAACCTAGCTCGTCGTTGTTGGTCCATGATCCGTTGTCGAAGGACCCTCCCCTATCGGCGCCATCGTCATTCATCTTCCTCTTTGGGACGTTCTTGATTGATTCTCTTATCACGCGTCATCGGAGAGGAGCCAACTGACAAACGACTCAAGCTCGTCTGACTCGAAGCCGGTCATTGCATGCGGCACATCGGTCTTTAGCAGATCACTCTGGGATGGCTGGTCCCATAGATGGGATGCGAAACCCTTCCAGTCCATGTCGAGCAGATCCTCCACCCGAGGAGAGTGGCCTCCCTGCTCGATGCCAGTAAGCACACTAGCCGGCATGTCGTCGTCGATGCATGACAACAGGGCCTCCATCTCGCTTTCCTCCTCCAAAACCCCGATTTGATTCACAGAGCCGTTTGTGCAGATGGGCCCCTTGAGTAGGACCATACCATTCTGATCTATGGGGTCCATGACCATGGCCTCCTCGCTGCAGGGCACACCACAAGTCATGTTGTTGGTGGGCTGCTGGTCCCGGTCCGGGTCGGCCTTGCTTGATGTTGTCGATATGGTGTCAACCAGGCTTGAGCCTTCCTTGGACTTGGTGTGCTCAGGCATGGGCTGCATCTTCGTGCTGCTCCTTGGCGCCTTGCCGCCTCGGCGCTTGGCAGTGGCGGAAAGCTTGTTGACGTCGATGGTTACGGTGGTTCCACTAAATGCAGCGTACACGTGCCGGAAGATGTAGATCTGCCGGCTGAGATGCGCGTTCCAGTAGTTCTTTATCTCGTTGTCAGTCCGCCCTGGCAGGTAGCTGGCGATCACCGACCACCTGTCAGCCATTCCAAGAAGGTGCATGCTAGCCAGTTAGATATATCTATTTAAATGTCGTCACAGCTAAAAGCAAAGGGAGATATCTATGCACGATCATGACATTTTACGAGCTAAGCAAAGTGATTATGTACAGTCAGAGTCGTATAACTACTTGCATTCCACAATGCATCTCTATTTAAAGTGGTTCTTCTGCACCATCCGTCCAACCCTGCATACACTAGCATACTGTTCTTCATTGTTATTCAAGGTCTAGAACGTAATATACGGATGTATATAGACGTATTTTAGAGTGCAGATTAACTCATTTTGCTTCGTATGTAGTCCATATTTAGGAACGGAAGGAGTACTTCAGAAGATCCTCAACGCCACTAAGAGCATTGACAAATACAAATGTTGAGAGGTGAGGTCCAGGGCTCTACTAGACTACTAGCAGCTGCCGCTCTCTAGTGTACACTGAGCATTCTGAGTGAGTGAAGAAGTCTTGAGCACGACACCAGATGGTCTGCTATCCCACAAAAATTAAAAGTTGTTGGTTTGGTGGACCTGATCTTGTCTAAAATCACAACATTTCACTCTACGTAATATACATCACAATCACGAATACATACCACATCTGTTCATTGAAACATCTACGTAACATACATCAACAATTACAAAGCATACACACATTGGTATAATGAGATCGTTGTATTAAAATTCTAATTCCGTTACTAGAAAACATGCTCATGCTTGCGGTTGCACCGGAAGAAGAAAGAAGTATCATGTCCCTAGCTCAATAAGCATGGCTCAACCCCTCCACAGGTCATGTTTTATTTCAACATGGCGCTCCTCTGTGTGGCCGCTTATCCTTCTTTCCGCATTCACAAATAGTGGTCGAAGTGCCCATGTGATCTCAATGCGTTTGAATGGGTCAATTCCAAGGCGGTGATCTTGGCCACCGCACATCAAACTTATCACTGAACCGCGCCAACACAAAGGAATATTTATAACTTTTAAAATTAATCTAGTAAGGCTTGACGTGAGGGCCGCCAGACGCGAGCTAGACCCTGCACCTATTCCATACAGCGTCCCCAATACTCCAACTCGCTTTTAAATTGTGTTAGCTTAAAAATGCATCAACATTCTTTTTCAAAACATATGAACATTTTTGGAATCACATGGCATTTTAAAATTACTAACATTGTTTTAACACGCAAACACTTTTTAGAATTACATGAACACATTTTTTTAAAAGGACATTTTTTCCAAAATACATAAGCAATATTTTGATTCATAAAAACTTTTTTGAAAAACTAGACAGACATTATAAAATGCACAAACACTTTTTAAAAAACACATAAAGATTTTTAAAAAGCACGAACACATTTTAAATCACACAACCATTTTTCTAACACGCAGCCACTTTTTGAAACGATATAAGAACATTTTAGAAAAAAATACGAACCACTAGTCCATAGCATGCACGTGTTAGAACCTGAATCCATCTACATACATATCCAGCGAGCTCCTCTGCTGAAAAAGCATAACTAAATGTGGATATGATGTCATGGTAACACAGACGAATTAAATTGACTAATTATTAATTAGAACTAGAGTGTAGCATGAACAGGTGATGTACGGGAAGAGAGCTGCACGCACAATAATCTGATTGCATGTTTTTCGTGACACTATCTGATTCTATACAATAATGATATTTTTTTAAGATGCCCATCCTGTTTATACTTCAAACCACATGACAGACTTGCAAAAGGGCGACTTATCCTTAATCATCTAGTCAGTTTATAATAGGCCGGGGTTCACCTCCTAAAACTCGCTGCGTGATGTGGCATTTAACTAGCCAACAACCTACAAACATGCAAAGCAGCGCAGAACTACATGGGCAGCCTTTGGAGGCACAGCAGGCCAGGCGGGGCGGAAATAATCAATATCACATGGCTCATATAACACATAGGGAGAAAAACCGTTATTAGTTCCAAGTCGCACAGCTATTTGGAGAGGAGACATCTGCAAGTGTATAATACACAACTGCTTTTACTCGAACTTGGCAGCGCAAATATAGATGACAGACGAAAATTTTAGAGAACGCACCGCGACGGACATTTTTATTTTGAAGAAACCACCGTCCTTCACTATTAGGTATAGAAAAGGAACATGGTACATTCACTTCCTCGCCTCCAGGTTCCCCCTACTAACCCTTCGTCCAACCGAACTTTTTGCCAAACGAAATCAGAGTGTGACAGAGAAACCAGGGCCGCCCTTGCCTCTTTTCTTTCCTGGTCTACCCTTCCATCTGTACGAACCGCTAGAGTTTCTCACACTAGTCTCCACATGAATGCAAATAATATAAGAACAAAATATGAATGCAAGTATCTCTTGTCCAAAAATAGAACCGCACAGACAATAAGTTGCAACAGATAATAGTTCGATAACACATCTTCTTGCGAAGGCAAACAGGAAGTTGTACTGGTAATGGTATCCACGGATCCGTACCTGCTGCCAAGGGTCGCATGGAGCTTGACAATGAGATTATCCTCCTCTTTAGAGAAGTTGCCCCTCTTCACCCCGTCGCTCAGGTAGTTGAGCCACCGTAGCCTGCAGCTCTTGCCACACCTCAGCAGCCCTGGAGTAGTATACATAGTTGCATACCAACGGAAGCAGGAATGTGTTAACATATGTAGTACATGTTCTTCACGAATGCGTAGCTAGTTAATTAATCTCTTTGATCATTAAGTTTCAACTAATTAACTAGCTAGTAGTTTCTGTGAAAACCCCGCTAAAGTAGTCACAACAAGGTCATGTCATATTTACCTGCATTCTTTGGCAGAGACCTCCATGAGCCCTCGCCGTGCTTAGCAATGTATTTCGTGAGTATGTCATCCTCCTCTGCCGTCCACCTTCCTTGCTTCAACCCCACCTTCTCGCAGCACGGCGCCCTCCCCATCCTCTCGTCACACGCGTGCACCTTGTATATGTGCCTACCTAGCTTACCTCCAAGCAAATAGGACAAGCTAGCTAATCTCGCGTGGTCGTCCATGTATAAAAGGTGTTGGTGTGTTAGGTCAAGGGGGCGAACTGTAGATAGACTTATTATATAGCTTGATCCAAGCCCAGGTGAGTCAAGTAACATGCATCTGACTATATATACACATATATATGTTGGTTCCGAGAGCGCTGTATCTGAATATATTTTTTTTCTTGAGCAAGACAAGGTTCCATATATAGTCACCATGGCGCATAGGCTCACCGCTGTTCCCAACGTTGCCTCGCAAGCAATGCACCTATCCGCCGCTTTCTTATGAGGTTCATACATTTTGAAATTATTATACTAGAAAACTGCCGCCGGCAACTTCTCAAACTTATATTTATTCTGTGATGATTGAGACAGATATATTTCTATTTATTGGAACAACCAAAGTTTTCACCAACCGAAGGCTTGTCCATGGCGGTCTTCTCAAACCATCGCCACCAAATACGCAATTCTTGGTTTAGTAGAGACAAGTTCAGCACTCCGAGACCGCCTATGGGTTTGGGTGTGCACCATGGTTTTCAATGTCAGTTTCAGAAAAATTTCAGCACCAACTGAAATCACTAAAATTCAGTGAATTTCAGCGATTTCAGTTTCCATTTCAGCCAAATGACCGAAATATTCACTTGAATTCAATTAAAAATTTAAAATTTTAAAAAATATTTTGAAAAATATTGGAATTGTTGTGCTATACTGAAATTGCTGAAATATTTTGGCCGAAACGTAATATTTCAGTGTCTGCTGAAATTACTGAAATTCAGTGAATTTCATCGAAATCTCACTGAAAGTGAAAACTATGGTGTGCACACAACGTTCCAGGCAACCAAACAGGAGCCACCCTTGGCGTCCTCCACCCCTTTCAAGAAAAAACCTCGCGCGAGCTTGCCGATGCACTTGAAGAACCACGGGGGCGGTCTAAGGCCATCATGTGATGGATGGGTATGGCCGAGAGCATGAGGCGCCCGGCACGCCGAGTGGTTTAAGTTTCAATGAGCATTAATCTAATTTGTAGCTCTCTCGGGTAAGGAGCTTTACAATTATTTGACTCATCCACTCACCCTCTTGATTAGAATAACAATGCTCAGAACAAGACTCTTGTCTAGTTGCCAGGACAATATCTCACCCACCCACCCAAGTCATTTGGCATTTGCAAGGCAGATACTTGTCGCTTGATTCGACACATGCAAGCTCTGCGTACATACATTTGTTTATCTTAGCAGTAACAGTTAATTAGCTGGGTATGTGCATTGATCCCAGTGTTTGATCAATCATGTAAGCATTTGTTTGTAGGATAGAGATATATACTACTCTCTCTGTAAAGAGATATAAGAGTGTTTAGATCACTACTTTAGTGATCTAAACGCTCTTATATTTCTTTACTGGAGCAGTATTTAATTAATAGTATTATCACAATCAAGGTGAACATTTCTATAAATGTTCACTTTAACTGGACATGGCAGGAGGAAATATATTGTGAGTTACTATTGTTTTGACTGGAAACTATGGGGCAAAGAAACATGATTATAGGTTAACAAAAGTTCCAAAATGGGAGAAACAAAATTATCTCCGAACAGACCACAATTAAACTGGTGTTGTATTTCTTGTTATGTGATTACTTTGCAGCTAGTAACAAGGTTAAAATCTTTCGGCAGATTAAACATATGCATTTTCATTACCTGGGCAATTGAACGATACCTGCTGCAAAGAGTGTAGTGTCCAAGGAGCATACTGGAAGAAGCTTAAAATCAATCTGGATAACAATGTTTCTTTTTCAAACCAACTAAACGTCGCATGTCTGTTGTGAATATTTGCTAACATCTTTCATTCGCTGCACATATTCTTAATCATGTAGTTCTCTCCTGCAGTTTCATCTCCCTGTTTGCTCCACGAAATATATGGGCAGTTTCTGCATTTGCGTTGAACATATCCTGATATTTGCTTCGGAAGGCCTGAAACAGGTGCATCTCAAATTCACTTGAACTACTTTTCTTAAATGCACTTTTCTGCGTCCACATTAAACATATCCATATTTTGAGGTATTGGAAGAAGTGGAGTTTTCAACAATCGGGTTGCAATCACTGTCTTTCCTGAATCTATTATCTCAGACCTCAACATACGTGACCTTGTACTTGTGCATTCTCTTTACTCCTTAAATGGAAATTAAAAGTGAAACATTAAATAGATAATGTTCCTCAAAAGTGTCATCTGCGAATCCTGTGATTAAAGTTCTAAATTAGCTTATTGTCCTGTTGAGTTATTGTAGTCACCCTGTTGATTAGAGTAATATTGCCCAGAACAAAACACTTGTCTGGTCGGTGGTCGCCGCGATAAAGGCATCTCCAACGCGGTGCATCAAAACAGCCGTAATGATCCAGATCAGGCGGTTCATACACTTTTTGCCATCCAGCAGGGTACCCTAAACGTCAACAGACGATCCGCGTGTCCGAATCTATACCCCCACTAATAAAGTGAGGTGTGTTTCTCCAAAAAATTTCATTCGTTCATCCATATTATTTTGGCCACGTCTACGATTCTTTTTATTGGGCCATTGGGTCAGCTTTGTTCTACCATAAAAAATTCCTTATTAAAGGTGTGTTTCTTCGTCTTTTCATCCGTTCACGCGTATTACACAGGATTCCACCAATTTGTATATGTCCCCAAATAGATAATGAACAAGCCTCTTTGAAAATAAATAAAATAGAGGGTGAGGTGTGGCTATAATCTGGCAATAATAGACCGAGTAAATAAGAAACGCAAGTTCTGTAGTGGATTGAGGTGTGCGTGGCTATGACGTGCAATAAGAGAGAGACCCGGCAAAGAAGGAAAGGACGTTATGTGGGCTTAGAACTGGCTAGTGTGAGTATACAAAATAAATTATGGCATCTTTGTTGATATACACTGATATACACTGATATACACTGGCCAGACGCTTGGCTTCAGAGTGAAGCGACGACAAGCTCAGGACGGCAGCGTGGGGATGTGTTAGAGGTGTGGGGATGTGTTAGAGGTTGTGACAGCGGAGTTAGTGCTGGAATGGTACTGAACATGCCCTAAGTCGGTGATGATTCACCTGGAAACCATAGTTTGCCCAATATATCAAATAGAAGATTTGGACATGTGAAATCTTAAACCATTTGTGATATTTTTTTCCATTGCAACACACAGGCCCTTTTGCTAGTTTCACAAAACTTGAAGCAAACCTAGGGGAGCTCTGCGGGCATTGAACCCGTTTGCATGTCCGCTTGGCTCACTGTCAGTTAGACCTCATATTCTCACAACCCATGTGATTTCCCTGTAGGTCTGCCTGCCCACTACCACAGTCCGGATTTGATGACTACGGTTGGATGACGGGCTCCCCCAAAGTTATCCACGGACGCATCCAGACATGTTCACGGAAGTTTGGTGTGTCCGGTTTGAAATACGCTATTGGGGATGCCCGATGTAAAGAAGACATCTCACCCTCTCCTTCTTCCCTCTTTCAATCCTCTTATGTCACCCGCCCTCCTGTTCACTTCCTCTGATTCACCCACCAATCGACTAATGTGCTAAGACTATATATAGTACCGTTAAGTACTTCTTGTTGATGCAAGACATGATTAAGCCTTCTCAGACAATTTTTATTTGTTAATCTAAGTAGTAAGAACTAATTATCTAAGTGATTGTTGGCCCAACTTTTAAGAAGAAAAGGGCTGTTTTTTTACAATTCACGTATGAACTTTTGATAACTGGTAACTAACTACATGACAGTCACTACGAATAAGGATTATCATTTTCTTTATAAGAAAAGGTGGTTGTCTGACGGCTCTGCATCAGTACGATCATATATTTTTATTTATTAAATATTAAAAAACTTAAATGGTTAGCCAGAAAAAATAAAAATAGGCTATATAAAAAAATGTGTTATGCAGTTTGTGTAGCAAAGGTGTGGTAAGTTAGGAAAAATCACCCACCTATGCCATTATATAAAAAAATGTGTTAGCTTCTCCCTAACTTAACAAATCTATTCCCTGTACAAAAAAAAACTAAATAAATCTATTTGGTGCTCGCGCCTAATCTTTATGCAGTTTGTGTCAGCGTCGTGCGATACTTTACGCGGGTGCACTGATCGGAGCAACCGTGAAATTAACAAATCTGTTTTGTGTCGGTTCCCAATCTTTGTGCAGTTTGTGTCACCGCCCGACAGAAATCTGAAGTGTCACCAGGCGATGCTCATCGGGCTATGTACGTGGGAAATCTGAAGCATCTGTCCGTGATAATAAACATAACAAATCTGTTTGATGTTTGTGCCTAATCTTTGTGCAGTTGTGTCGGCGGAAATCAGAGTTGTCATCGGAGTCCACCACCCACACGTTGGCCTACAGGCTACAGCCACTACGTTTTACTTGCACCAGATCAGTATACATTAACTAGGATATTTGCATCGATGCAAGGAGAAGATGGACACCACAACAATTAAAAAAATGTTGTTACCTTAACTACTGAGTTACTAACCCATATGAATGTAGCCACAGAAGGTTAGGAGGACAGTGATATCCTTGGTCCACTGGGATTCAAGTTCTAGACTTGACATTGGTGGTCGCATTTTTCTAGATTTATTTCAGCATTTTCGGCGATGTTCGTTCAATGGGAGATATTCCCGTCGACTGCAAGGCACCTATGGTGACTTCATCAATCTCAAGATGCAATGCCGACTCAGTCTCTCGAAAGTGCTCATAGGGATAGGTTGTGCTTGCGTGCGTGTATTCATAGGTATGAATATATGGTCGTGCATGTGAGCGATTTCGATTGTACCGTGTTCTAAAAAATGGTAGCTACTTTTCACCAATCTAAGTCTACGAATACATGGTCTCTTAACACTATCGATCTAGTTTCAGAAAAAAAAAGGGTGTGCCTAGGTCTCAGCCGACGGAGACTTAACCAAGTCCTAGTCAAGTCATATACTATAAAAGAACAAAAAGGAAAACTAAAAAGAATTTTTTTTTTATGAATCTCCATGCAATATCAAAGGCATATAGCTCAAAGGTGTACCCGAAAATTATGCATGAATCTCCAAGGACACAAAGATTAGACAGGCACATTGATTTTGCACGTGGTTTTTCTCATTTCTTTCACCTCCTTCTTCTTCATACAAAGGGAAAATGTGCAACCTCCATGATCCTTACAAGTTTGTTTCATCTCACGAACAGATGGAGCATGCCACGAGAATCGCTCAAAGTCGTTGAACCTATGAGCTAAAATCTCTAACTAAAAAATTGAATGTCATGTCAACCGAAACTTGCCGGGCACAGCCAAAAATCGTGCCAATCGACCAATTTGGTTTCATCGCCGGGCGGAGCACATCGGAGAACTTTGTTTATGCAATGGAGATGATCCAGTACTCTCACAAACGCTCCGCCCCAATCCTGCTGCTCAAGCTAGACTTTGCGAAGGCGTTTGATTCCATCAACCGGTCCAGTCTTTGGCACTTCATGCAGGTACGTGCATTCCCACCCCTCTGGTGCGAATGGATGGAGCTCATCTTCCGCTACCCGTACTTAGCAGTGCTGCTAAATGGGGTGCTCGACAAGTGGTTCATGGTCCGGCACGGCCTATTACAGGGTGACCCGCTCTCGCTATAGTAGTTCCTCCTCGTCCTGGACGTCCTCCAGCAGATCATTTGTCAGGATGATAATGTGCTGCGGCATCCCATCATCTAAGGCAAGCCCTCCCACCCGGACAGACGCCCTTGTCATATTGCTTGCGTCTATCGATGGGCCGTCGCGTCTTCGGCGCATCGACGACTAGTTCGCGTCCGCCACCGGGCTCTTCATCAACTTCCAAGTAGCATGCTCGTCACTATACGTGTCGGCAATCATGTGTTTGGTGATGTGATCGCCCCGTTTGGGATTTTTGTCTAGGGGTTTCCTCAAGCCTATCTGGGCTCGCCGCTCTCCTAGCTAGAAACTCACGCTTGCCGACGTCCCGCCAATGGTTACAAAGCTGCACAAGTACCTTGCCGGTAGGCGGGCTCGCCTCCTCTCCCCTACCGGCATGCTGGTCTCCATCAATGCTGTGTTGGATGTGATACCAACCAATGTCATGTCCTCCATGATGCTCCCTCTTGCATTGATCAAGGCCTTGAAAAAGCTCCATTGTACCTTCCTCTGGAAGCCGTGAAATGAACATGTGACCATTGTTCAGTACTGTGGGAGCGCGTATGCCGCTCCAGGTTGGAAGCTGGCATCGGAGTGCGAGAACTGGCGTTGCAGAACTCTTGCGGCCTTGCCTGCTGCACAACATGTTACACCGCCTCCACGTGGCATGGGTGTGGGCGGGGCTCGGTGGTTGCTCGCTTCTCGCGACCGACGCGTGCAAACAAGCCGGTGACCATGGGCAGTCCCTGCATGCCATGCCAATGCTGTCTTGATATGTCTCCAACGTATCTATAACTTTTTATTGCTCCATACTTTTATAGTATCAATCTTGAATGTTTAATATGCAATTATATATAACCTATTAACTTAGTGCCAAGTGTCGGTTTTTTCTGAATTTATTTCAGCATTTTCGGCAATGTTCGTTCAGTGGAAGATGTTCCCGTCGACTACCAGGCACCTGTGGTGACTTCATCAATCTCAAGATGCAATGCCGACGCAGTCTCTCGGAAGTACTCATGCGGATTTGTGTGCATGCGTGCATTCATAGGTACGAGGATATGTTCGTGCATGTGAGCAACTTCGGTTGTACCGTGTTCTAAAAAAAGTAGCAACGTTTCACCAATCTAAGTTTACGCATACATGGTATGTTAACACTATCGATCTAGTTACAAAAAAATGATGTGCCTAGGTCTCAGCCGACGGAGGCTTAACCAAATCCCAGTCAAGTCATGACCCCTTCTCAAATCCTTGAACTTTTTGAATCCACAAACATTTTCCACGCTCATGAACTTTTCCCAAATTCACAAAATTATTTAATTGATAATTTTTTCAAATTCATTAAAATTTTCAAATCAGGGAACATTTTTAAAATACGTGAACATTTCTTACTTTATAATTTTATAGCACCTCCCGGCCATTTGGGCCGTACAGCCAATAGAGAGCAAAGGTCGCACGATAGATGGGCTTCTTTGTACTTTGGTTTTGTTTGGTCGGTTTCATATATATTTTTTCGTGTTTGTTTTTTTTTCTTTTTCTTGTTGTCATTTCTCTTTTTTGGTTGGGTTTTGACCATTTTCTTGGAAGCTTGTAGAAGTTTTTGGACAGAATTCAAAGCTTCTAGAAGCCTCAAGCTGTTTTTTGTTACCTTTTGTATTTTTCTATTTACTTTTCAAAATAATTTGATCATTTTCTAAATTCATGACTTTTTCCTAATATCTGATTAAGAAAATTCATGAACTTTTTCAACCTTGGGGACATTTTTTTGAATTTATAAACTTTTGAAAGTTCACGATTTCCTTAATTCGTCTAAGAATCAAATCCATGAACTTTTTCAAATCCATAAACTTTTTTCAAGTTCATGAACTTTTTTCAAATTCACAAAAATGAAATTCATGATTTATTCAAATTAATGACCTTTGTTCAAATTCATTAATGTTTTGAAATCACTGAACGTTTTGCAAATTCATGAACATTTCTTACTTTAAAAATTGAAAATCGGTTTTGTTTCCGAAAACAACATAGCGGCACCCAAAAAAAGGTGAGTAGATGCACGCACGAGCAGTCAGCTAGCGAGAAATTTTGTTTTTTAGAAAAGCTAGCAAGCGAATCGAGCGGTGCAGCCAAGAGAATTTCTCGCTAGCTTTTCTAAAAAGCTAGCGAGAATTTTGGTGGCAAATTCGAAAAAAATTCAGAATTTCAGAAAAATCATGAATTTGAAAAAAAAATGTTCATCAATTTGATAACTTATTCAAGAATTTCAAGAAAACTTCACGGAGATTTATTAATGTTAATGATTTAAAAAACTGTTCTCCATTTCAAATATTGTTTGTGAATCTAGAAAATATCTTGATTTCAAAAAGTTATTGTAAATTGAAAATATGTTCATAAATACAAAACTAATGTTCGCAATTAACGCACTAGTACTGCAAGAGTTTTAGGATCTAATCGTTGCATCAATAGCAAGTACGTGCATACACATCAATAGCTGAAATTCAGTGCTCCGATGTATGTTCTGCATCAGCAAGAGACAAGTTTTCAATGTGAAAACCGAGCCCCTTTTTTTTGCCAAAGGTTCAATTCTTTTCTTTTTGAGGAAGACAAGGGTTCAATTGATATCATTGAAAGTGCGTGAAACCGCAGGCTACCAAATGCATTTCCAAATTAGTTACCCAACTACCGCACAGGTCAATCGATTTTAGATTTTTAGTTACTCGAATGTACATCCATCCCAACACCACCGAGCAGTCATGCGATAGAATCAAACTCACAAAATTGGACACGGTTAGAATAAGTCCGAGGCATACCGTTGATCATCCAAGGACCAAGCAATCACACGAGCACGACACCGAGATTTGTTAACGAGGTTCACCGATATGGCTACATCCACGGGGCCTGATTACGGGCGCTCCTTCCCGCGACACCGTCACAATACCGCACACCGGCCATCCGGGCGCCGGCACATGCCACCGGCGCCCCCTTGCGTACCTGTGCTATTATGTTGGCATATGTTACATCGTGTGTCTACCCCGTTATATATGAGAGGCCTAGGATAGAAGTGTCCTACTAGGACACGACTCCACATCCTATGTAAACACAATACAACTCATAGTCCAACTGTAACCTACCTTGTACACAATATTCGACACAACTCCAACAGACACATATCTGTAGCTTAGCCATTTTCGTTTACATGGACTGTAGCTTAGTCATTGACAGTGCAGTTCTCCACTCACCAAGCAACGAGACCAAGAGGCTGTTTCCTGTTGGCACTCAAACTGGTTTGGCTTATGTGCAAAACCTTGCAGGTTCTTTACTTCTTTGATGGCTTCAGCAACATGAAGATTACTGTTCATCACTCTCTCCAAACCCTGAGATTGTTTTCATGGTTTATATTCAGAAACACGCGACGACCGCCACTGTCATCGAGTGAAACCCATTCCAAGCGGGCAGGTACGTCCTCCTCTGGTTCCTGCTCGATCCTAGCCAGCGTAGCTTGTTTTCCTGATATCTTAGCTAGGTTGTGCTAAAACCTAGCTTGTCATTGTTGGTCCATGATCCATTTTCGAAGGACCCTCCCCATCGGCGCCATCGTCATTCATCTTGCTCTTTGGGATGTTCTGGATTGATTCTATTATCACGCGTTGTCGGAGAGGAGCCAATTGACAAACGACTTGAGCTCGTCCGACTCGGAGCCGGTCATTGCCTGCGGCTCAGCGATCTTTAGCAGATCACTCTGGGATGGTTGGTCCCATAGATGGGATGCAAAACCCTCCCACTCCATGTCTAGCAGATCCTCTACCCGAGGAGAGTGGCATCCCTGCTCGATGCCAGTAAGCACACTAGCCGCCATGTCATCATCGATGCATGAAAGCAGGGCCTCCATCTCGCTTTCCTCCTCAAAAACCCCGACCTGATTCACCAAGTCATCTGAGAAGTTGGTCCCCATGAGTAGAACCATACCATTCTGATCTACGGGGTCCATGACCATGGCCTCCTCGCTGCAGAGCACACCACAAGTCATGTTGTTGATGGGTTGCTTGTCCCGGTCCAGGTCGGCCTGGCTTGATGTTGTCGATATGGTGTCGACCGGGCTTGAGCCTTCCTTGGACTTGGTGGGCTCAGGCATGGGTTGCATCTTCGTGCTGCTCCTGGGCGCCTTGCCGCCTCGACTCTTGGTAGTGGTGGAAAGCTTGTTGACGTCGATGGTTACAGTGGTTCCGCTAAACGCAGCGTACACGTGCCGGAAGTTGTAGATCTGCCGGCTGAGATGCGCGTTCCAGTAGTTCTTGATCTCGTTGTCAGTCCGCCCTGGCGGGTAGCTGGCGATTACCGACCACTTGTCAGCCATTCCAAGAAGGTGCATGCTAGCCAGTTAGATATATCTATTTAAACGTCGTCGCAGCTAAAAGCAAAGGGAGATATCTATGCACGATCATGACATTTTACCAGCTAAGCAAAGTGATTATGTACAGTCAGAGTAGTATAACTACTTGCATTTCACAATGCATCTGTATTTAAGATGGTTCTTCTGCACCATCCGTCCAACCCTGCATACACTAGCATACTGTTCTTCATTGTTACTCAAGGTCTAGAGCATAACATACGGATGTATACAGACGTATTTTAGAGTGCAGATTCGCTCATTTTGCTTCGTATGTAGTCTATATCAGAGTCTCTAAAAAGGATTATATTTAGGAATGGAGGGAGTACTTCAGAAGATCCTCAACGCTACTAAGAACATTGATAAATACAAATGTTGAGAGGCGAGGTCCAGGGCTCTACCCTCTCTAGTGTACACTTAGCATTCTGAGTGAGTGAAGAATTCTTGAGCACGACACCAGATGGTCTGCTATCCTACATAAATTAAAAGTTGTTGGTTTGGTGGACCCGATCTTGTCTAAAATCACAACATTTCAATCTACGTAATATATCTCACAATCAGGAATACATACCGCATCTGTTCATTGAAACATCTACGTAACATACATCAACCATTACAAAGCGTACACACATTGGTATAATGAGATTGTTGTATTAAAATTCTAATTCCATTACTACAAAACATGCTCATGCTTGTGGTTGCAACGGAAGAAAAAAGAAGTATCATGCCCCTAGCTCAATAAGCATGGCTCAAACCCTCCATAGGTCATGTTTTATTTCAACATGGCGCTCCTCTTGTGTGGCCGCTTATCCTTCTTTCCGCCTTCACAAATAGTGGTCGTAGTGCCCATATGATCTCAGTGCGTTTGAATGGGTCAATTCCAAGGCGATGATCTTGGCCACCGCAAGTCAAACTTATCACGGAACCGCACCAACACAAAGGGATATTTATAACTTTTAAAATTAATCTAGTCAGGCTTGACGTGAGGGCCGCCATACGTGAGCTACACCCTGCACCTATTCCATACACCGTCCCCAATACTCCAACTCGCTTTTAAATTGTGTTAGCTTAAAAATGTATCAACATTTTTTTTAAACATATGAACATTTTTGAAATCACATGGCTTTTTAAAATTACTAACATTGTTTTAACACGCAATCACTTTTTAGAATTACATGAACACATTTTTTAAAAAGGACATCTTTTCCAAAATACATAACCAATATTTTGATACATAAAAACTTTTAAAAAAACTAGACAAACATTATAAAATGCACAAACACTTTTTAAAAAACACACAAACATTTTTCAAAAGCACGAAGACATTTTGAATCACAAAACCGTTTTTCTAACACACAGACACTTTTTGAAACGATATAAGAACATTTTAGAAAAAAATATGAACCACTAGTTCCACAACATGCACGTGTCAGAACCTGAATCCATGTACTCCCTCCGTCCGAAAATACTTGTCATCAAAATGAATAAAAGGGGATGTATCTAGATGTATTTTAGTTCTAGATACATCTTTTTTTGTCCATTTTGATGACAAGTATTTTCGGACGGAGGGAGTACATATATATCCAGCGAGCTCTTCTGCTGAAAAAGCATAACTACATGTGGATATGACGTCATGGTTACACAGACGAATTAAATTGATTAATTATTAATTAGAACTGGAGTGTAGCATGAACAGGTCATGCGCAGGACGCACACTCTTTTTCGTGAGATAGTGAACGGGAGGAGAGCTGCACAGTTCAAGCTGTCGAGCATGACTGCAAGTCTAAGCCGGTGACACTATCTGATTATATACAATAATAATATTATTTTTATTAATAAGACACCCATCATGTTTAGTATTTTTCCTATTTATACTTCAAATCATCTCCTAAAACTCGTTGCACGATGTGGCATTTAAGTAGCCAACAACCTACAAACATGCAAAGCAGCGCAGAGCTACATGGGCTGCCTTTGGAGGCACAGCAGGCCGGGCGGGGCGGAAATAATCACTATCACATGGCTCATATAACACATAGGGAGAAAACCCGTTATTAGTACCAAGTCGCATAGCTATATGGTGAGGAGACATCTGCAAGTGTATAAGACACAACAGTTTTAACTCGAACTTGGCAGCGCAAATATAGATGACAGGCGAAAATTTCAGAAAACGCACCGCGAAGGACATTTTTATTTTGCAGAAACCACCTTCCTTCATTATTAGGTATAGAAAAGGAACATGGTACGTTCACTTCCTCGCCTTCAGGTTCCCCCTACTAAACTTTCGTCCAACCGAACTTTTTGCCAAACGAAATCAGAGTGTGACAGAGGGTGCGTTTGGATCACAGCCAAAATTTACCATACCAATATTTTGGCTCGCCCATAGGAATTGGTGGCCGTTTGGACTGTTGCCAAGAAATTGGCGCGCCAACCACAACCAGCGTCCGCCTATGTAAATTTGGCCAACGCGTTGGCGAGACCAGGGCGTGGAAAACCTCCGGCAGCCCGTTTTGTCCCCCTGTCTCAATGGGTCCCAGGTGCTGTTTAATTTTTTATTACAGTATATGATGCATGCAGCAAGGGAGCACGCACTTTTGGCAGTAATTAGTTAATGGGACCCTCACACTATTAGCATGCGCATGTAGGGTAGGAATTTCGGATGGCTACAATCCAAATGATGCTAATTTACCAAAATTTTGGTCATGACCTTGCATTGGTCATACCAAAATTTTGGTGTGGCTAGCTTGGGCACAAACCAAACAGCCCCAGAGAAACCGGGGCCGCCCTTGCCTCTTTTCTTTCCTAGTCTACCCTTCCATCTGTACGAACCGCTATAGTTTCTCACACCAGTTTCCACATGAATACAAATAATATAAGAATAAAATATGAATGCAAATATCGCTTGTTCGAAAATAAAACCGCACACACAAGAAGTTGCAACAGATAATAGTTTGATAACATATCTTCTTGCGAAGGCAAACAGGAAGTTGTACCGGTACTGGTATCCACGGATCCGTACCTGCTGCCAAGGGTGGCATGGAGCTTGACAATGAGATTATCCTCCTCTTTAGAGAAGTTGCCCCTCTTCACCCCGTCGCTCAGGTAGTTGAGCCACCGTAGCCTGCAGCTCTTGCCACACCTCAGCAGCCCTGGAATAGTATACATAGTTGTATACCAACGGAAGAAAGAATATGTTAACATATGTAGTACATGTTCTTCACGAATGAGTAGCTAGTTAATTAATCTCTTTAATCATTAAGTTTCAACTAATTAACTAGCTAAAACCCCGCTAAAGTAGTCACAGCAAGCTCATGTCATATTTACCTGCATTCTTGGGCAGAGACCTCCATGAGCCCTCGCCGTGCTGAGCAATGTATTTCGTGAGTATGTCATCCTCCTCCGCCGTCCACCTTCCTTGCTTCAACCCCACCTTCTCGCAGCACGGCGCCCTCCCCATCCTCTCGTCACACGCGCGCACCTTGTATATGTGCCTACCTAGCTACCTCCAAGCAAATTGGACAAGCTAGCTAATCTCGTGTGGTCGTCCATGTATAAAAGGTGTTGGTGTGTTAGGTCAAGGGGGCGAATTGTAGATAGACTTATTATATAACTTGATCCAAGCCCAGGTTAATTAGTTGGTGAGTCTGTGCAGTGATGAAACCCATCCATCTGTGCAGTGCAGACGGCCTTATGCTCGTACAGTACTAGTTAGCTGGGAGAGTTGCTGATCCGTGTGCAGAGTTGTTGACACCCTCCCTCCACTTCCAAGTGTTATTTAGCTGGGGTAGCCGCGCGTGCCGTGTTGTTGATCTACATGCATGCCCCCTTGATCTTGACACGACAGCTACCATTACATTGGTGCATGCACAGATGCACTACCCGCCACGTCCACACATGCTTGCTGTGCCAATCTGTGTGACTGTTGCTGAAGCGGATGGAGCAGGGGGATAAACCAAGGACAGCCTTGATTAATAAGACAATTCGTCTCCATGCTCGTATGCTTACCGACCCATTATTTGTCCGACGATGCGCGTGACTTCCAGAAGATACTGTGCACAGGATGGTGCTATTACGATACATCTACCACACCCTCTTAACAAAAACTGTGAGATGTATATATCACACACGTTTTGATGGTGCTATTAAATATTTTTTTAAAATATTTTTCGCCATAGCTTTGAAGTTGAATTGGCATTTGCTTTATCGCTTGACCTTGAAATTTTGCTACTCAACATACACTGTACAATCTTCCGTGTTCAAATTTAGCATTTTTCTGGGTTCATTTGTTATATTTAAGTCAGTAATTGCATTTCTATATATTTAATATATATGTAATTAAAATGTCAAATGTGAGTACATGAAATAATGCATAAAAATGGTTACAACAGATGTAAATTAATTTCAAAGATCTATGTGGTAAGAGTCAACCACAACCTTTGAGTTATTGCCTTATAATCTTAAAAAATATAAATTAAGTTAGAAAAACCTAAAACTTGGCATGGTTTCACTATATCACCTGAGTATGTTGTGGTAAAATTTGAGAAGGTTTCATAACAGTTGGCATGTACGCAACTTAGATATCAATCCCCTCCAAGGAAAAATTGTGGTCGCGTGAGTGAATACGTCAGCTTTCAAGGCGAACTAATATTTGCTTCATCCTTTGTCCGTGAAACTTTTTCTACCATTAACATACACCATAGCATCATCCATGTTAAAATATATCATTGTTCTAGGTCACTATTCATATTTAATTCATTAATTACATTTCTAGACAGTAATGGACATAATCCAACCTTAACAAGAAGCACATGAAATAGTGCATGAAAATTGTTTGAAAATAATATTTAGTGTCTTGAGTATATATGTCTGCGTCATACAAGAAATTAAAAAAGTTCAAAGATCTTTGTGGGAAGTCAACCACAAACTTGAAGTTTATTGGATTTCTTTTTTGTAGAAAATTAAAATTTTGTCTGAAAAACATGAAACATGGCATGGTTTCATTATATGCCCTCATATGCTATAGAAAAGAATTGAAAACGTTTCACAGAAAATGGCATGTACACTACTTAGAAATTAGACCCTCTCCAAGGAAGAATCGTGGTTCGAGAGTGATTGTGTCAGCTTTGAAGGCGAATTGATATTTGCTTCATCATTTGACTTTGAAACTTTTTCTACACTCAACATACATCATAACATCCTCTGTATTTGAGTTTTTCATTTTTCTGGGTTTATTTGTTATATTTAAATCATTAATTGCTTTTCTAGACATTTAGTGGACACAATTCAAATTGACACTATGAGTACATGAAATAGTGCACAAAATATTAAAATTATATTTATTGTCATGAGTATGTATGCCTTATACAAGAAATGGAAACAAAATTCAAAGATCTATGTGGCAAGAGTCAAACATAAACTTATACTTTATTGTTTTTTAATTCTAGAAAATGTAAATTATGTCTGATATACATGAAACTTGGCATGGTGTCATGATATGTCCTTAGTATGATGCGGTAAAAGTTTGAGAAGGCTTCATAAAAGTTGGCTTGTACGCTGCTTAGTAACTGAACTCTCTCCGACGAAAATCATGGTTTAGCAAGTAATACGTCAGCTTTGAAGGCGAATTACATTTCCTTTCCCTGTTTGACACTGGAATTTTTTTCCCTTAGATACACCATAACATACTCCATGTTCAAATTTATCATATTTCTATGTTCATCTCCTATATTTATGTTATTAGTTAGTGGATATAGCTCAATTTTGAACTACGAGTACATAAAATAGTGAATAAAAATAGAAACAGAATTACCTTCCAATAAATTTTACAGGCACATTTATTTTCAAAAAATATTCCAAATTACAAATGTATTATCTATCACTTTATCTTTTAGTGTCCTTGTGCAACTAGCAACACTGGTAAGGTTGACGCCCTTGTTAGAACTGTTGGGGTACAAGTGATGTTTTATTTGTGCTGTAGATACTACCACTATTGCAGGGTTCATTTGCCTCACTGAATTGATACCTGCATCTATAGTATATAATCATGCACTTGGGAGCCCAACACTGCACTTCATACACAAGTCAAGCAACATGGGTTGAAGAGGTACTACCCCTCGCAGACTGGCCCAAGAAACATTGCCTCCCAACCGTGAACTCGCAAGGAAGCAAGTTGCTCTTCTTTATTTTGAAGAATTTATTTCCATTCTAGGTCTAGAAAACAAAGTAGAGAAATCTGAAATTCCCCAAGGTAGCCTCTTCGGTTGCTGAAGTTTTCAGCTAAAACTTCTCACTCAGAAACTTCTTAACGGTTCCGTAGAATTATTATTATTATTATTTATGAAAGATGCAAAAGTATGTCCAAAGTTTTGTTCACTAGAATTTCACCCCGAAAAAGAAAAGAAATCGGCTCAAGATGCACGAAATCACTATTTAAGGAGTACTCGTTGCGAAGATCATTCCAATTCCCCAGGTTGCGACAAGTGGCACGCTGCATGTGCGCCACTTGTCCCAACCTGGGAGTTTTCCTTTTTTTCGTAGATCCGTTTATTCAAAACGATTTATCTCTTAAACCGTCCGTCCAAATCTCGAACCGCTTTCGCCGTTGGATTCCTCGCGTCGAGATCTTCAAAACTAGATCCCATGTTGATAGGTTTTGGCGAACTTTTTTTCACGAAAATAACCCGATGAAAAAACCGGACGAAAAAATCGAACCGGGAGCACGGGTTTTTCCCTTTCCGAAAGAGGCACGCCCGTGTCTCTGACGACATCACAACCGTGCCTCTCACGGAAGCAAAATCGTGACTCTCGCGAAAGAAAAAAAAACAGAAAATACGTTTTTTCCCGCTTCCGAGGAGGCACGGCCGTGACTCTCGCGAAAGCACAACCGTGCCTCTTGCGGAAGCAAAACCGTGCCTCTCGCGAAAGAAAGAAAAACAGAAAATGCGTTTTTTTTTCGTTTCCAAGTGGCACGGCCGAGACTCTCGTGAAAGCAGAACCGTGCCTCTCACGGAAGCAAACCGTGCCTCTCACGAAAAAAAAAACAGAAAACACATACTTTTTTTCGTTTCCAAGAGGCACGGTCGTGACTCTCGCGAAAGCACACCCATGCCTCCCACGGAAGCAAAACCGTGCCTCTCGCGAAAGGAAAAAAAATAGAAAACACATTTTTTTCGTTTCCAAGAGGCATGGCCGTGCCTCTCGCGAAAGCACAACCGTGACTCTCAGGAAAGAAAAAAAAAGAACACGTGTTTTTTTGTACAAAAATTTTTTTTCCAAATTTTTTTGTTCTAAAAGCTAGGATAGACCGGTGAAAAACCAAAACATCAAAAAAATCGGGAAAAACCCATTTAAAAAGCCGAAAACGCGTGCGGAAAAATTAAAAAAACAAAATCCAAAGGAAGCGCTCAGAGTGCGACACGTGGCGAATCGCTGAGAGCGCATCAAGTGACGCTGATCGTTGGAAGGCTTTCGAAGGAGCGCTCGTTAATAGTTGCTCTCCAAGATGGACGGTACGGCTGGCTGGAACTTATATCCGGCCCAGTACACTGAAGCCCATGGATGAAGGCGCTGCTGGTGGACCGCCCATGTGATGCAATTCTCCCACTAAAAGGGGTGTGTGGGCCATGGCGGTGGTGGCTAGGGCCCAAGTCCTATTTGGCGTCGTAAGCGCCCCTTACATTACTTTTTGCAACTTGGCGCACACCCTCCAAAGCACATTTTTCATTTTTACATATTTGTACAATTCCTGGATTTTTCTTTTAATGCTTAATAATTTTCTTACCGCAATCTACATTTCCTTTGTAGTCCGCGCTGTAAAGAATCACTCTAGACACACCCATCACCTACTGCGCAACCTAGCTATAGCTGTACCAAAGTAGAAGAAAATGGCTGATGCAGTGATTCTGTCAGCCATAATAAAGTTTGGCGTTGCTGTAGGGAATGAAGCAATGAACCAGGCTAGCTCAAATTTTAAAAAGTTTATTACACAGCTAACAGATCTTCAAGGCAGCATGGGTCGGATCAGAAGGGAGCTCAGGTTAATGCATGGATTTCTTTGTCTAGTGATCATACAGAAACGGAAGAATCTAACCTATGAAATTTGGGCTCAAGAATTGAGAAAGGTTGCCCAAGGGATTGATGACATTGTCGATGAGTATTTGTATCTTGTTATTTATAAACACTAGATGACCAGTTGAGCCAATGGCGCAGAGGCCGAGAGTAAGCCATGCATTGAAAGAGTGTACATTAATATTATTCGGGCACATATTGAACATATGAAAATAAGTACTTATTGTTGGTAGGTAGATGCTTAGTGATGATACATAGTGTTCTAAGAAGCTTACGATTAATTATTTATAGTGCTATTAGCAAACAAAGTAGACAGTCACATATAGGCGCTATGAAGCAATAAACATTAGACAGAGGCATCGCTGCACATTTGACCATGGCGCAAAAAGTGAGAGCGAGCCAAGCATTCAAAGCATGTGTATGAGATTGATTTAGAATCAACTTAAAGATACTTATATTCCATTACATGAAAGCTTGATGCTTGAAAGAAAATATCCAGATCACTTGGTGATAGCATACATTGGCTTTAAAAGACAGGCTATATTAGCATAGAAGAATGGTGTATATAGTGCTTGCCCGTTAATCATTGCTCGAGTCTTGTACCTGTCGTCGGCAGGAAGGAAAGAACCTATGACCCAGGCGGACGAACAACCTAGCCGCACACTGCAGACAGGATCAGATGCCTATAGAGGAACAAAAAGAATCAAGCGACTATGTATAAAACAATAAGCAGATGGTACACTTTATTAATTATTTTTCTAGCTATTTTTCCTTTATCACCAAGCAGCATGTAATAGTTGGGTAAGCAATAACCAGGTGGTACACTTGATATTGGAACCCCCATACATTTATTATCTATATTCATTCAAAGAACTAACCCAAGCAGGTATTGCAAGACTATTAAGAATCGGTATGAAACTAAAAAAAATGGGCATCCTCCATAAACATGGATATCGACCAATGGCATATGAGCACACAATCACCCAGGAAGAAAACCACCAGGACAAGCATAAGTAAACAAGAACACATTTTATTTTCTAACAAGATCTGAAGGAAAACCCATACAAAGCACGACATAGACAGGAATCCTAGCCACACCAATGCAGGAGTTCATGGCCTATATTATCAAGAAGTAATAACCCAAGGCAATCTGAGCAGATCTAACCTTGTTGGTTAATGACATGGTCGAACGAACCAACAAAGAACCTGCACAGGTAGAGAAACATGCAACACAAAATGTTTCAGCTCACAGGCATTTCATCGAACAGGAGACGGCAGGAAAGATCTTACCACATCTTGCAAAAATATAAGGGAAAGAAACCCCATATTAGCTTATGAAAACCAAATGTGGCCAAGACTGCCGCATCCTCTGCTTAGGCGACATCCAGCAAAACATAGTGCAGAATTGCAGATTTAGAACATGCAGATCATGTTAAGTTAAATACCCGTATATATGTGCAAATATATCACTTCTAAATTTCACCAGTAAGTCATGGCAACAGTTTGGCATTAACAATAGTGTAAAAAAATAGCAGGAAGCATACTTAGGCGACATCCAATCATGTAAGATTAATTAGGTCACACTGTGATTTATTCGAGAAGGCTTACTGTGAATTGTAAGGAAATGAAATAAAACCCAGATACCAAATTGCTGGAGATGCACTCATGGTATAAACTCTGAAACATCAAAGTACTCAATTGATGAAATAAGAAAAGCAATACAGTTAGACTCATTTGATATGTTGCAGGTTAGACTCAAATCTGAGACACGCAAAATTGAGTTGTGATTTGACTGTATAGAGATTATGGCCAAACACCGTTGCTTGTTTGTGGAAGAACAAAAAAGGGAAACTATTGCAACAGGAGATAGAATGGAAAAACCTCATCATGGGCATACCTTCAAATAATATATAATGTTCATAAACATTTGAAAACATTAAGAATAGCAGATGCCCTGACCCACTTGCATCCCTGAATCATATGCAAAAGTACCTTTTATCAGCAAATATGTACGTTCATGGTTATAAAATATAACACACCGGCAATAAGATTGTCTACCACTCCTATGGACTATTCCTTTTTTTATGCTTTGGTCAAGTCTAAATGCTAAAACCAATCTGAAGGCTATCCTAAAATCAAGAGGTAACATCTCAAATAGTGCATTTTCTTTAAAATGGATATGGGTTAGAGTATAGTACCCTTTCATTGGCATCCTTCAGTATGCCTTCCTGCAAAACATTGCCACAAAAAGACACTGGAGAAGGGAATTGCTTTGCTCATCTTTCCACAAGTTCAAGAAATCTCATTTGTGAACCTTGGTCTTGAGCATCTTAATCTCCCTAGATATGATCTGCATCTGCTCAACAGAAAGGGGCCGATAATTATTTACAACAAAAGAAAGAGTGCAGTATAAATGTATAATATATCTATTGGACTCCCAGTTAGCATAAGGAGATATGGAAAGGCATATTCTAAAATATGTGATATAGCATGGCCATTAAAGAATTGAACTCCCATCGATGCAACTACAAAAATGTGAATATCCAACAATTTCATATGTTTCCATTGCAAACTACTGCGGCAAAGCAACAGTCACTCCGACAGGCATGAGTAGCAAGAAACCAAATGACAGTCTGATTCATAGAGAACTTAGCAGAGAAATTGCAAATTCATTCATTCATTCATTCTCTGCTTGATCTAGAGGAAGGTTGATTCATTTGTCACATTCAGTAAGGAAGGAAGGTTCGTTCGTTCAATTGACAAACAACAACAGCAGCAACAGTGTGTGTAGAATCTTGATCCATCGAAGAAGGTGGGGGAGCAGGAAGGGACCTTGTGCGTGGGTTGGTAGCAGCTGTGGTCGGGCTGGACGGCCTCTCCATCGAGCTCGTCCATGCATGCAAGGAAGGAGCTGTTGTACGTTGCCTGCTGCTGCTACCGCTGCTGCATCGAAGCGAATCAAACAGAAAAATAAATCAGGGGTCCGATCCGACCTTATGTGATGTGAGAGAGGAGAGGAGTCGGGGAAAGGGGGAGCTCGCCACTGTAACTGGGCGGCCGGAGAGGCGGAGGAGGGGATCCGCACCGGCGAGCCGTCATGCCGCCAGGGATCCGCGCCGACGAGCCGGTGAGAAGAAAGGCCAAAATATGTGCAGCCTGTCATATTAATATTATGTAGCAATTATTGGTTTTGATGCGGTATTGCTCTGTCATATGTAGCAATGTAAAGAGAATGGTTGTTCTGGTACTAATAGCAATGTAATTGGATTTCTTAATATGTTGCAGGGAAACATAAATTTACAGAATCAAAAGCATTATTTACAAACAAGAAAGTAGGGCATTACCATGCGTTGGCCTGGCTTTGCGAATGTTTTGTTGATAGTGCACACATAGTATGGGATCTCTGGCTTTTTGTGCCAAAACATGGCAAACAGTGTGTCTACATGGTGATTATAAAGTTTAACTCCATTGTCCCAGTGACAATACTTTTCAAGCTTTCCACAGTACTGAACAGCAGGAGGTGATCCTACATTTGATTTGATTTAGGTAAAAAATGAATTTCAATTGTAAACTCAGTAGCATCATGAAATTAGAAGTCTACTATAGGAATAGAGGCCCATGGTAAGCAACTTCACACAAAGTAATAGTCCAGTAGGTCAATATGATTAAATGGTTTAATACACAATTTTGTATATCCTAATCAGATGGTTATCCCCTTCCTCATAACAAATGAAAACAATAACATAGAGAGTCAGAAACAGAGTGATTGCCAAGATATCAGTTGTCTGACCCCTGCTCCTTCCCTTGTGTTTGTTCTTTCTCTCATTTAGCGCATGCCCTTGCACCATATCAAAAAAATCTAAAATTAAATTCCACATGAGCTTGTACAAAATAATGACAAGAGATGTGCATTCCCTTCCCAGTTGCCTGCACATTTGGAAACAACTAAACAAATCATCTGATTAGAAATTCCAAGCTGCTAGTCTACATTATCAAATAAGCATACACATAGTTAACTGACGACGTTTTTCTAAGAAATGGATCCCCCTGTAAGTTGCGTGCGCATTTGGAACAGAACAAATCATCTAATGAACATTCTCAGCTGCTGGTCTGCACTACCGAATAGGTAAAAGCAAGTGACTTGGGCTATACTCAGTTTAGTTTCTGGTCACAAAAAGCCAGAGTCGACCTAGGCTATACTCACTTCAGTTTCTGGTCACAACAAGCCACGTGCTTTCATTCAGTTCATGAAATATATTTAGATGGCCTCAGAAGCTTTGCGCAATCTAACACGCCGACCTTGTCAACTCGCTAAATGAAAGGTTAAGTACCAATGCAAGTGTTAAACTGCAGAAAGAATGCACCAATCTCAAAAATAGTGAAAGAACTCTCATTATGAGGCAAAAATGGTCAAACTGTTTTTGTAACACCTAAATATTGCAGGGCAGAGTTATAAGAGGGGTCATGAGTTGCTTTGGAAGCACGAGAATGGCTAAATAACCTGCAAAATCTGTAATAGACGCAAAACAATATAACTCTCAGAAGAAATATTGCTCTTGTCCATGTGATAAATTTAAATGTAAAACATTTACAGTAAAGTCGACATAAATGAGCAGGAATTTAAAATCTTTTATAAAAACTATACAGAACAGAGCAAATCCCCAGTTCAGTTCTACTCAAAGACAAAGATGATGATACAGATTCTAAGCTAGCTGGCACATCTACACAAAGAACCAACATGACAAATGCAAGGAAACCAAAGATAAATCTTCGGCTAAGATTCAAGAAAGAAAATAGGATGAGCTCACCTTTGATCTGTATAGCACATCCAGGAATAACCAATTTCTTCCTTAATCATATGAGTGCCCAGGACAAAACAATCTTCTAGTTCATTGGTGAGCAACCCTTCTAAAGCTCCTACAAAGAGGAAATTTAGAATTTTAACCCAGATCACATAGTCGCAGTGATTAAGCACACTGGAACACTCTCAAACGCTTAGCAAGCACTACTTTCAAGAACCATGTACAAAATCAATGAATAGAAGGCTGAGTGAACTAAGCAGTCTTTGGTTAAAGCTGTCACGCTACAATTAGAAAAGCATATCCGTAGCAGGTGAACCTCAAAATTTATATACATCCAACCTGACCGCACAAACGCACCATTTCATGGAATATGTACCAAGACCTAATCAAGCAAGCCAATAGGAAACCTAACCTTGTTGGTAAATAACACACACATCCAACAAAATCAGCAAAGAACCTGCACATGGAAAGGAACATGGAAGAAAACAATGTCTCAGCTCACACACATTTTATCGAACATGATTCAGGAGATGAGCGGAAAAGATCTTAGCTCCGAGTGCAAATAACCAACTGATGTGATCACATACCCGAGCACCAAGCCACCAACGAAACAAACAAGCCTGTAAATCCATCAGATTGCTGAAGAGGTAATGTTCATTCACAAATAACCTAATTTTGCTTTGGTAGATCTTAGCTCCCAGTGCAAATATATAGTCTAGCTAAGACTTTCCCCAATGTTTTGTAACCAATTAGACTTTACCTAACTATTTTCATTTGGTGAATATATATTAGAGCAAACAACAGTGCATGATTAATTTAGCAGCAGGTACAAGCACACACCTAACAAGGGGCAATCCTAACCTGGGTTTCAGAGGCAAGAAACAATCAAAGATCGAACATTGTTGTGTCGTCGTGCTTGATTAATTTAGCAGCAGTTATTACTACATATACCTTACAAGGGGCAATCCTAACTTGGGTTTCAGAGGCAAGAAATAGTCAAAGATGGAACATCGTTGTGTCGTCGTGCGTGATTAATTTAGCAGCAGGTATTACTACATATACCTAACACGGGGCAATCCTAACCTGGGTTTTAGAGTAAAGAAATGGTCGAATATCAAACACGGCGTCCTTCCTCCTTGGTTGATTCATCACTTCCTACTTCAAAAGAGAAACAGAGTATCATTGCTCAATAATAACAATTGCACCACATTGTTTCATAAACCTGCAGAGACAATGGAAGCAGAGGCAAGATTCGGTAAGAATGCAGCCACAACGAGCACTGTCAACACAATATATATGGCACAAATTCTGCAACGAAACAACAGGGCTGGAGACAAAAGAGAAGTACCTTGTAGATGGGGATCCTGAGGAGGCCGAGGGCGCCGGCGAGGCTGCAGTCGGTCCGCTGCAGGAGGAAGAGGAAGAGCCGCGTGGCGGGGCTGTAGGACATGCGCATATGCAGGCACACCCTGTCGTAGCCCCTCGAACACTCCGACACCATGCGGCACGACACCGGAGTCAGACGGATTCAGTCGAAAACATCACACCCTAGACTGAAAAAATTGAGGAAGGGGATTCTATCGGTGGGAGGGAGGGGGGAGGGGAGGGCACTCACAGGTTGTTGGCGTGCTGGATGTCGACCTCGAGCACCTTGAGTGAGTCCCTGAACGACCTCCGCGTGGTGCACGGCACCGCCGCCACCATCTCCCCCTCCTCCTCCGCCACCAGAGGGCGCTGCCGCCACCGTTATTGAGGGAGTGGAGGGATGAGGAGCTTGGGAAGGCGGTTGTAGGGGAGGGGGAAAAGATTTAAGGTTGGAGGCGAGGGAATGGGGATGGAGGAGAAAGCGGACGGACGCGGGGCCTGCACGTCGAGCGCGTCCCTCATGTGGTGCCCTGCGCCCTCGCTGTTTGTTCCCACGCGCGGCACGGTGGTTTTTTCGCTAGCGTGGTGCGTTGCGCTCGAGGCATCGGTTGTGACTACGAGTCCTTGAGGATTTATATGTTCAACTAGATGACCCGGTTGCGCCAATGGCGCAAGAACCGAATTAGAAAGAATGTTATTAGTGAGTAAGTAGGAGATGTAACTGGAAATATAATGCAATGTGGATTTATTACATCATGTATTAACCATAAATCATGAAATCAATATTAGAGAACCAAACAATGTCAACACCTCTGTACTAACAACCAACATTTTAGCATAAGGAATATCACAGGAGTGATTACTTGCACAACAGGAGTATCACAATTACAACTAAAGAGGCATTCTCCTCACTGCTGTCCCTGAGCCCTTCACAAGGAGAGTTCCAAGCCTTGCAACTTCTTCCTCCAGCTCTGCACATGACCCTCAGGTACGAACCTCGTTCCTCAGCAATTAGACTCTGGTAGTTTGCAAACTCTCGTTTTCCATAGCAGATTGATTTACATGGCTACTCTCACCAATGAGAGGACCAAGCGCAAAAAAAATTCAGAACTTTTGGAAGCAAACAATTATAGAGCTATGGGTCTCTGAGCACTTACCATGCCTAATCGCATGTATCCAACAAATTTGCCAACTCAAATGCTAGAAAGACCAAATGATGGTGTGAGGCAGCTCACCATATATGATCGACTCTTACAATGATAGATCCATAGATCAGCGAGGATATTCATAACTGCTTCACCTAAGAAGGCCAAGATGCCATACACACAATTAGAGTCAAAACAAAACCTGAAGCAGTGAAAATAGCCATCCACTTGCTGGAGGAAATATATGAAATAACAAGCAAGAAGAAGCAAAATGATGTCGGCAGTGTATCAAACAATCGTACTGAAATGATCAATACACAAAAAAGGAAACGATCTCTAGTTGTCAACACACTGAATTTAGCATATAAATGACATGGTGACTAAAATAATTACCTTAGATCATCTTAGGAAATGTTCCAGCAAAGAAGGCAATGACTTTTCCGTATCATCCATAGCATGAATTTTTCAACTTCAAATTGTATGATACCATGGACTCTGCATATGTTAATAGGACATAACAATTAGCCACAAAAAGCAAGGGTACGGATAACACATCGAAAGTAAAAGCAGAGAGCAAATTTAATGCTTACAACAAAGCATGGGCACATATAACTTACTGGGTCATCTGCCACTACTATATTATCTATGAAGAAACTAAAAGTCAAATGTACAACTAAATCAGGAATAAGAACACCATAGAACACTGGGCTTGGTCTACATGGAAGCCATTAATCTGATTGGAGATGGAAAACTAACCAAGATCGGATAAAGTCTGAAGGTAAGATATACCTACAGTCATTCGAGTAAATAACAGAAAGGTAACACCAGATCATATTCTGTTCTAGAACTCTGTATATATCTGTGTTTAAAATATTTGGCAACAAAACTGACATATTAGGTGCTCCCTCCGTTCACTTTTGTAACACGTTTTAGACATTTCAGACAGCACCTAAAACAGTTCAATTTCAGCTGTCTTAAACGATTTACAAAAGTGAACGGAGGGAGTATTTCTATTGACTAACACAACCCATCTGTTGCAGAGCACACAACTTTTAGATAACTTTGATGAGCAATAAGATCTATGTTGGCATAGAAATCAAATGCTTGCTCAATCAAGGACTTTATAAATGAGATAAAAACAAAGGAGAACACAAAGCTTATGTTGACAACCAGCCAAAGTCCAGTACCTGGCCAATGCCTAGTAGTATGATGGGATATTACCCAATTGGAAATCGTAAACAAAAAACTGATTACAAATAATAATGATATAATATTTATAAAATGAATTCAAGAATTTAAATAAGCAAGCCCTGATTATACGTGAGTGCATACCAAAGTTTTGTGAGGTTAGGCCTGAACATAAACATGAGAAATGAGCGTGAGCAAGTACCAATAGCATCTAATTCTTGGCCCAACCTGTACTGTTTAATCAGTATATATAATAGGGTGAACGAACTCAATATGTACGAAAGGAATAAATAAGAAAAATATTGTACCTCATGCATTGGCACGGGTCTCGCCGATCTGAGCCTAGCAACAAAACATACCAGCGTGTAAAGGAAGGATTGCAGAAAAATTAAGAGAAGCAGATACCAAGTAAACAAAAAGCATGTATCTTAGTCATCTCAATCATATTATCCATAGCGCTCCTCTAGGAATGAGTGAGAAAATGATCAAAAATCATATGGCAAAGGAATATCTAGGACAACACAAACAACAACAATAGAGGAAACACTACGCATTGCTCGGAAAAAGGCCCCGACCCTGGCGGTCGTGCGTGAAGGGGCCGACGGGGTGGCATATCGACGACACTTGACAGTTGCTTCTTGCTGTTGCTATCCCTCATCACCGATGTGCTCCTTCCTTAGTCACTGCCCTCGGACCTCCTACTTAGCCGGGGAGGGGAGGGTAGCGGGGCGCAGGAGCCGTGTGAGATCGGCAGCTGCCATCTCCCACCCATTGAGCCGCCTACCTGACTGGCACCTGCTCCGCCCCTCCTTCGGCTAACAACGTCTAGGTTGAGCGCTTCCTCGGAACTACTGACATAGAATTGAAAAAGAAAGAATGGGAAAATGCCTTATTAGAAACACATGGATACCCCCAGTTTATAGAAGGATAGTAAGCATGGAGATTAGTTCATAGACATGGTGCTCACCAGAAGGGCTGCTGGTGATTCCTATAATCTTCAGCGGAGGAGAAACCAAATTAAGAGAGGATCATCATGTTCTATCTTACTCAAGTGACCAAAAGATGATATAATCATTAATTAATTTGTGCAAGAATAATATTAATAAATTCAATTGTTCAGAAAGGGTGAAGAACAATATTAATCAATAGAAAGAGCGAAGAAATTAACTTCTTGTTTTCAGAAACACCGCCATGTACAAATCATATAACCTGCAGATTTCGAAAGAAAAACTTATGGCCTCATAAACATTGTGGCGTAGTTCTAAAAAGTTGGATCGTGAGATTCAACTTTATATAACAAGCAATTTATATAGCAAATTTCACACTCTATATTCTTTCTCATATCTTTTCTTAATGTCCCGTAACTCCATCCATATAGTTTATATAACAAGTAATTTCCAAAAAAAAAGTTCACACCCTCATATCATCACACTCTGTATAGGCAACAACAACTACCAGATGTACAACACACTCTGTTCTACTAAACATGTCACGCATGGCTGGTATTCCAAAAGAGATCAGTCACATGTGAAGAAGAGTCTCACTCAAGTAGGAGGTCATCATGTTGTGTTCTGTTTCTGGCCATCAGTCTCGAGGATTCATGTCCAGACTCCAAATTCGACTTTCTTGTGTATGCACAAAGGACAATTAATTGGACTCTGCATCTATAGTTTTCTGCTTCAACAGGTTAATAAGATTCATGTCCAGAATCCAAGTCATAGCTTTCTTGCTTATGTAGAAAGAGGGAAAGACAGTAATGCTCCATTGCCTTCTAGATTTATTACATTTAAAAGCCAGATAGTAGAGCCATTTCCTATAGGTCAAATAAATTCTATGCAAATAGTGCCATGTAACCAGTATACACACACATTCAGACTAAAAGAAAAACATGGACATAAAAATTGTTGCACCCATGATTTCTACTGTATTTGCAACATCCATCCATTTATCTCTGTATATCCATGAAAGAAAGAGTCATCGCCAAAATGTTTGTCCGTTCAGCAAGCGAGCAGTTACTACAACGCTTCTATTGCCCACCCCTACTTAAATGTTTTGAAGAGGTTATGTCATAGGTGGTTCCGATATGGTCTTTTAATAGGTTAATAAGTCATTTATCGATAAGTTGATGCTTCCATGGTCTGCCCTGTGCACGGTGGGTTATTAGAAGACAAATATATCAAAACGAAGTGAGTATTAACCACACAAACACACACAATTTTGATATGAATAAATATGTGTGCACTAACACAACAATCACAAAGGATTAGCATATAGCTTATCAGACAAAAAAGGACAGTCTTTATAACACCAAGTCACAACAAAAGAAATATACTCTCCACAGAACAAAGAACTAATGAGGGAATATCAATTTTAAAGAAACACCAAAATCCATTGAAACTATTGAACAACAGGAAGCATAATAAGAATTGCAGAAACCACTTTGGACCTTTTACACAAACTGAAGGTAGCATTGTAGGTACTAATTAACCCTGGGCATATAATAACATGTAGTCAAATAGCTGAATCAAGGAATTTGATAGTAAGAAAAGAAATGGGGGCGTTCTACAACCATAGCTACAGTGTACATAACAAAAGTTAGCTGCTTGGGGGGGAAATGGATGCACCTTGGATCCACCTGATATTAGTAGTTGTCGCTGGTCATATTTCTCCGTTCAAATTTGTGGGGGCACATAAGTATGTAGCTTCATGTCGAAACCAGCTGCCCCTAGGAAAGCAAGTACAGATAGATTTGAATGGGGTGGGTTTGAGGCACAAGTGAGAAGCAAGGAAAAAGGAAAGGGGAGGAGGACCCATACCTGGTTCTCTGACTGCTGCTGCCCATGGTCGAAGGAGAGGGAGCGGCACAGGGGAGCGAAGGGGAATAAAC
>NC_041381.1:13771328-13775694 GCF_002162155.2 Triticum dicoccoides
GGTTCAGATGCATGAAGACATATATGCAGTGGCAAGAACAATGAAATAAGAGAAAATGACCTTACATTAGTTGATCCAAAGAACACATAGAAAGTATATATTTTTTACGTGCCTTGTAAATCGGTAAGTCATCGATGATTGATCTTCTTATAGAGAGCTATGCGTCCACCTCGAGAGTTGATTCAGTTGGAAAAGAAAATGAATCAAACAACTCAAAAAAATGTAAAAAGTGAGATAAAGAGATGGTACTGATGACTGTATAAATTGGCGAAGTTGGAGAGGTACAACTACTGGGCTGCTCTCATCAGGCCATCCAAACCCTACCCATGAAATATATAAATGAATTAGAGAAAGGAATAAGAATAAACACTCAGTGTCGGTGACGGCTGAAGGCCGAGATCATGGTGGGGAGGTGCAGCGGTAGTAAAACTGAAACATTCATCAAGCAAATGCTGACTGCCATATGACACAACCAGCAAGGTAAGAACTCGGTTCATGGAGGAGCTCAACCTTGTCGATCTGGTTGTGTTGACGCTGGGTGTAGAAAGAGAGCATCCTTGCTCTTCTTGAGGGGTTGAGCTGGCCTTGGTTGGGAGATGAAGGAGGCTGGTGCGGAGTCGGCGGCACCAGCAGCGATCTCGGCATATGCAGTTGACGAGGAGGGCTGCCGGTCCTTCTGGAGCTGGCGACGTCTCCTTCCTCTCACCCTTGGCCTCCCGCGGCGGAGGAGGCGCCAATGACTGCAGCGACCTCGTCCGGGTTCATCTCGTCCTCTTGTGATTTCCTCGCGACAAGAAATCTCGGCGGCGGTCTGAATTTTTTGTCAGCGTGGCAAGTACCCTAGGCAAATTAACAATCACTCAGGGTTCTAACACAAGAAAGCATTTATGCATTGTATGACTGCCTTCTGTTTGGGGATTATAACATTATAAGATCATAATATGTTCCTCCAAGGGAGTCAAATAAAGCAATTTCTTCTCAAATTCATTGCTAAGGAGATATAAATATTACCCTCAAGTTGCACCAAAAAAGTGATCAAGCTCATCACCAATTTGACCACTCAGTCCGATAGTAAGCCTCAGCACAACAAACACTCACCAAGGGTCAACATCCCTAGTCCTATGAACTTGCAGCATTAAAATAAATAGTCATTTCGAACCTACTTTTTGCACAATCAAGAAATCTGACAGCTGTGAACTGCCACAGGAATACCAACACAGAACCATGGACAAATTTCAACAGAAAGGCTACAGACCCGACATTGCAGGTGGATGAAAGGGTAAACCCTAGGGGAACGAACGACGCGTGAATGGAGGGGGACGAGAGGGGCGAACTTCGCGGCTAGAGGAGGAGAGCGCGGCGGAGGTGGAGGGGGAGGCGACGTACTTGTCCAAGTCACCGTCGTCGTCCTCGGTGCGGGGGACCGAGCCGCGAAGACGGGGGATGAGGAGCTTACTGTCGCGGTCGTGGGGCCTTGTCGTCGCCCATCATCAGGGTTTCAGGCTCCGCGCGCTGTGATGGCGGCTATGTCGCCCTTCCCTGCCTCGTACCCTCCCAGATTGGGGCCCGGAGCAGCCACTCCTGCCTCCATGGTCTCGCGTCTGAGCGGCGCCTCTTCGCAGCTCGACTCCGCCACCACTGCTCCTTTCACCTCTTTACAGGTCGACGCCGCCACCACCGCTCTTCTCCTGCCGCCGCCACCGCCGCCGATGCCGCATCCACCGCTCCCCGCCTCGATCCAACCGACCCCACATTGGCAGCTCTCCCACCTCGAGCCAGCAGCCGCCATGGAGCCATGGATCCTACGCGGGAGGAGGAGACACGCGAAGGGGAAGAGGCGACACGATGGTGGTGCCGAGCACGGAGAAGGGGGCACGGGGCTCGAGGAGAGGAGGGATGAGGGATTGTGCTAGGGTTTCCACCGCACACGTGGGGCTCGAGGAGAGGAGGAACAAGGGATCGGGCTTTTCACCGTGCACAGCACACGATCCATCCCTTTTTTTCACCCAAACTCAGTCAGCAAAGCACACTACAACGAGGTCCCACCTAGATGGCTGGCCCAGGTGTCATCCATTGAACTGGAAAGACACGACGTGAAGCAAAACAGATGGTTGGATGTTTGACAGCAAGTTGAAAAGGACCAAAAACTTTACACGTAGGTAAAACAGACGAGGCAGATCGTTGCACGCGAGGGAGGGCGCTGGATCGACGGGTACTCTAGGAGGCTTTATATGTTAAATTATACTGGATGGGTCGCCTATATGAAGAACAGAGTTGAGCGGCCTTATGTGTTGTTATCTTTAAATAGGATAGCTTCATTGGTTAAGGAAGCAGAGGTCAATCCAGGCTAAATATAGGTGGGTTCCAATGGTAGGTGGTGGGGATTCCAGTGGCTCTGAGTTACTTTGTTGAGAGGTCCCAACATCTCACAAGCATTTAAACAGAAGAAAACTTGAGCAGTATTTGGTAGATGATGATTTGGCACGTTCTGTGATATGTTGAATGGAATGGGAGGGCTTGGTAGAACAGCTTTGGTTGCCAATGTCTACAAGAAGGAGAGAGAAAAGTTTGAATGCCATGCTTGGGTCTCCATCTCTCAAACTTATTCCATAAAAGATCTTCTGAAATGTCTGATTACTGAACTTTACAAAGTCAGAAAAGACACCCAAAAACATCAACAACGTGGACATTAATGGCCTTCAACATGAATTGACAACCTTCCTACAGGAAAAGAAATATTTGATCATAAGGGATGATGTTTGGGCTCCGGAAGCTCTCGAAGACCTACTGGGAGCACTCGCTCATAATCAGAAGAGGAGTAGAGTACTTGTGACAACACACATTGATGGCGTAGCTCACCATGATCTCCAAGACCAGAGGTTAACAATTGAAGCCCTACCAAAAGATGACTCATGGAAGCTGTTCTGTAAGATGGGGTTTTCAAAAAATACAGATCATAAATGCCTTGATGAATTGGTAGAATTAGGACATGAAATTGTCAGCAAGTGTAAAGGCATACCTCTTGCAATTGTAGTTGTTGGTAGGCTCCTCTTGATGCATCGCCAAGCATCCACCGATGAACGATCCATCTCGATGAATTCTGCTCCACCTCTAAATCAACAACCGCAACCTCAAATCAAACCTTGCTCATGATACCACTTGTTAGAATAAATTCGAGGCACATAGTTGATCATCCGAGGACCAAGCAATCACACAAGGCACGATACGGAGATTTGTTAATGAGGTTCACCGATATGGTTACATCCCCGAGGCCTGACTACGGACGCCCCTCCCCGTGACACCGCTAGAATACTGCACACTGGCCTTGTGCCCTGTTGCAACTATATTATTCAATGGATAGTTGTCATCCTCGTAATGGTTACAGCTCATATGTGCCCTTTTTCAGAGATATTTTCGATCTCAGTTGAAAATTTGTAGTCCCTCCGTTCCTAAATACATGTCTTTTTAGACATTTCAAATGGACTACAACATATGGATGTATGTGGACATATTTTAGAGTGTAGATTTACTCATTTTGCTCCGTAAGTAGTCACTTATTGGAATCTCTAAAAAGACTTATATTTGGGAATGGAGGGAGTAGTACATGAGTGTTTCAGAGCAGGCAATTCTCCATGGTAAGGACTATGCATGAATTTATCCATTTGATTCCTGTTATGTCAGACATTGCATAATTCCATTCTCGGAGTCCCAAGTGGAGCTAGCTAGCTATTTTCCCTGGCGATTTCGTTAACCAGGCTTATTAGTTTCTTGGTCTCGCCTCGACTCTGGTTCTTTTCCTCTTCTTTTAATTCAGCTTTCTTTATTGCTTCCATGGCTAGGTTTGCTAAATCATTCCTGATGCAACTTTATGAGCAACAGAGAATAGAGTTAAGAGTTTCCATCGATGCAATTTGGTTAGGGTTTGTTAGTGTCTGCTTTGTTGTTCTTCTTCTAATGTAATTGTTGTTCTTCGTTTAATTGTATCACTAGTAGAAAAAGGACCTAATATGAGACACATTAGTGCCGGTTTGATTTTGAGCCGTCACTAATGCGTCCATTAGTGTCGGTTCAAATGACTAGGAGGGAGGAGACCTTTAATACCGGTTCATTGCGAATCTTTAGTACCGGTTCGTGCCACGAACCGGTACTAAAGATGTTGGCTGGGCACCAGCATTTTTAGTACCGGTTCATGGCACGAGCCGGTACTAAAGAGGTTGTGGCAGGGGCAATTTTTAGTCCCACCTCGCTCCCTTAGCAATAATTTGACCACCATAAATATGTTACTTCTCAAAACTATCACAAGCATTTGGTCTTCATTGAACTCTATGTGTAGGATCTAAGGGTGCAATAGGAAGAAGAAGAAGAA
>NC_041381.1:13776305-13777800 GCF_002162155.2 Triticum dicoccoides
CAGCAAAAAAAACTACTCAGAAATAAATAGAAGAAAAAATACAGCAGAAAAGACAAAACTATATAAAAAATACTCAAAAATAAATAGAAGAAAAAAAATAATGCAGAAAAGAAAAAAAATTATATAAATCAAAAATATTCACAAAGAAACTAAATACAGCAAAAAAAACTACTCAGAAATAAATAGAAGAAAAAATAAAGCAGAAAAGAAAAAACTATATAAAAAAATTACTCAAAAATAAATAGAAGAAAATAAATAATGCAGGAAAGAAAAAAAATTATATAAAGCAAAAATATTCACAAAGAAACTAAATACAGCAAAAAAACTACTCAGAAAAAAATTATATAAAAAAATGTTGTGGCGCTGCCCGGTGGGCCTGCCAGACCTAGGGTCTGCAAATACACGCACAGAAGGGCCAGCAGGCTCACAGGGCAGCGCGCCCTAGTTAGGCCCAGAAGCCTGCTATATAGAGGAGTTCAAAAGGGCAGCCGCGGCTGGGTTTATAAATCAGAGCTGCTGCCCTTCGCTCGGTGAGGTGGGACTAAAAATAGCGCACCGCGGCGTGGCAGCGCACGGCCTTTAGTACCGGTTGGTGGCTCCAACCGGTACTAATGTGTTTCCCTTTAGTACCGGTTGGAGCCACCAACCGGTACTAAAGGCCCTCGTTTCCTTTAGTACCGGTTGGTGGCTCCAACCGGTATTAAAGGCCCCTCCTATATATACTACACTTATGAAAAAATAGTTCCATCATTGACCACTTCTCCACTTCTCGCGCGACATCGATCTATCACCGACGCCGACGCCGACGCGCCGACGCGCCGTCGCCACCGCGGCCCTCGATCGCCGCCCCTGCCGCACGTCGTCGCCGTCCCCGCCGCCCTCGCCACCCCCGCCTCCCGTCGTCCTCGTCCCCGTCGTCGTCGCGCGCCCCGCCGCCCGTCGTCATCGCCGCGCCCCCGGCCTTCTCGTCGCCGTCCCCGGCCGCCGCCCTCGCCGCCCGTCGTCGCCGCCCCCGCCGCCCGTACGCGCCCGCTCCATACACACACTAAACACACACACTACACACACACACACACACACACACTACACACACATACACACACACACTACACACACAGGTATACACAACACACGCACATACTTTTTTAGTAAATTTTTATTTTTAGTAATGCTTAAGTTAAACTAGTTGAATTAATATAACTAGTTTATTTTTAGTAAATGTTTAGTTGAACTAGTTAAATTATAATAGAACTAGTTTATTTTTAATAAATAGTTAGTTGAACTAATTAAATTAATATAACTAGTTTATTTTTAGAAATGTTTAGTTGAACTAGTTGAATTAATAGAACTAGTTTATTTTTAGTAAATGCTTAGTTGAACTAATTGAATTAATATAACTAGTTTATTTTTAGTAAATGTTTAGTTGAACTAGTTGAATTAATATAACTAGTTTATTTTTAGTAAATGTTTAGTTGAACTAGTTGAATTAATATAA
>NC_041381.1:13778482-13790462 GCF_002162155.2 Triticum dicoccoides
GAAATGTTTAGTTGAACTAGTTGAATTAATAGAACTAGTTTGTTTTTAGTAAATGCTTAGTTGAACTAATTGAACTAATATAACTAGTTTATTTTTAGAAATGTTTAGTTGAACTAGTTAAATTAATATAACTAGTTTATTTTTAGTAAATGCTTAGTTGAACTAATTAAATTAATATAACTAGTTTATTTTTAGTAAATGTTTAGTTGAACTAGTTGAATTATAATATAACTAGTTTATTTTTAGTAAATGATTAGTTGAACTAATTGTATTAATATAACTAGTTTATTTTTAGTAAATGTTTAGTTGAACTAGTTGAATTATAATAGAACTAGTTTATTTTTAGTAAATGCTTAATGTTTCGCCTAATATGAACATAGGAAATGTCGTCTGACGACGGAAAAAATTTCATTATGTGCGAATACTATGAAGACCAGAGCGGCCAGTGCGGCAGAAATTTCCTTGTTGATGATATGCGATTCAGCATCAAGCTGGATGAGACCTTCGAATTCGATACAGTAAGTCACAACGACAAGTCTGTTTTCGTAATTAATCATGACTTATATATATATGTTTCATTTGTCTAACTTATAATTTTTAATTTTCACTATTCTACTACCGCATCCCCTGCCATGCAAGAATTTTTGTCTTGGATAAGATAGGTTTCAAAGATATGGAAACTATGGAGGTAAAGAGAGTTTACCTGAAAACTGAGCATGGTTATACTTTCAACGTCAAAGTATACAATGCACACACGTACACCTATTTTGAATGCAAAACTTTGCAAGCACTATGCAAGGCTTATGCATTTGAGCCTGGTATGGTTATTACCTTTGATATTCGTCCGGAAGATGATATTGAAGGTAATAGAGACATATGGGTCGATGTGCAGACGCCTCCAGTTCTACCATTATGTGAGTTCTTCTCAACTATATTTTTGTATTTGATATTGCTTATTCAAAAATAATTGACAACTAATTTCTATTGACAGCTTATTTCCATTCAAGCAAACATGTCCGGCGCTTGGTGGACATGACCTACTACTGTCCCGGAGCTGAACTAAACTGCGAGGAGATAAGTCATTATGTTTCATGGCTTGAGGATCTTCATACTGTCAAGACAAATTTTCTTCCTGCACTTAGAAATGTTAGTACTCAAAATGTGCGACCAATAGTGATGGTATTGAACTACGGTCACATCTATTTAGGAATGATGGTAAGATTTTTACTATTTGTCCTCAGTGCATCTTTTGCATACATAATTTTTTTGCTAAACTTTCATTGCTAAGTATATTAATTAAGTACTATACGATGTTCTTCAACAGGGACTCCCGATGACAGTTGTGCCTCAGGGGATCGAGACTAAAGGTCGCATGTCAATTGTTAGCTTACGGCCAAGATATCCTGCATTGCACATGAATGCATTCAGGATTTCTAGAAGCGATGAATGCTTAATAGTGAAAGATTGGAGGAAAATTGTTAACGATCGCAGAGAAGTATTAGGGGGCAGCAATGAGAAGCGCAACCCACGATTAGGAGACAGGTTCATCTGTATGCTCCAGTATGATGAATCAGGAGAGCTATACATGTTCTATGCTATTTTACCAAAGAGAGAGTAGCTAGCAGGAGTGATTTAGCTAGTTCATGCTGCTCTTAGTACTTGTCCTTTCATGTCCGTGTTCTTCGTTCTAAACTTAATCTCAAATAGTGATTTGCTTTTGTCGTGTATCATGACAATAATGTTGAACTCGATGATATTTTAGCTTCTGGTACAAGTGAATGTTTCTTCTTTAAGCTATTGTTGGTATGTTGATTAGATAGCGGTAATGACTATGATTATTAAATAGTGATAATGACGACTACGATGATTTTTAGCTAGCTAGCTAGAGTATACATATACTCATGTTGATGATATGATGCAAGAGTTTTTATATTAATATGATGATGATGATGAGTTATTATATCATTTAAATGAAAAAAACCACAGATTAGTTTCAGCTGGATGGATCCTATACCTAAGTGATCAAGTATATATATGCCATATCCATATATATTATACTTGATCACCTAATTAATTAGGTGATCAAGTATAATATCGATATGGCATATACTTGATCACTTATATAGCTAGATCCTTTAGTCGAAACTAATCCGCGGTACTTTCACCTAATGATTTAACAACTCATTATAATGTAAAACAATCACTAAATTAAATTGAAAACACAAAACTAAAGGAAAAACTAAAAAAAAACACCCTAACATTTAGTACTGGTTGGTATTACCAACCGGTACTAAATCCCTACGCGCACCCGGACCTGGCTCGTGCCACGTGTTTGCCCTTTAGCACCGGTTCGTGACGAACGGGTACTAAAGGGGGGGGGGGACCTTTAGTGCCCACTCTTTAGTGCCGATTGGCGAACCGACACTAAAGGCCGTCACGAACAGGCACTAAAGGCCTGTTCTGCACTAGTGTATGAGCAGCAGAGTTAAAAGAGGTTCTGTTGCTAATTTCGGTTGATTGACCACCTCACAACTTTGCTAGTAACTTTGTATCCATACTACTTCTACCGTTTCATTTTCCATGTCTAAAATCAGAGAAACTGAGTATGGGTGATTATGGTTGACTGGTCATCACTGTTATTTCCCTCCTGTTGTGTTGTTTGGTAGCATACCCGTGTTTTGAGCATGTAAATTAGCCAAACCTCATGAATTGCTTAGAAAAAAACTGATTTATTTTATACAGAAGACAAATAAGCCATTTTGTACGAACTTCTAACCTGCAACAAACAGATAGCCAACCCTGACTGTTACAAGGTTTTCCCTCACAAGTAAGATTTATTTTTTCCCTTTTTTTTCAGCATATCGCTAGGATATCTCATTTTTGAGTCATGATGTGTGTTGTTCTGCCTGTATAAACTTGCACGAATTTTCAGTACCTTCCTGTGTGTGTTTTTTTTGCTTGACAATAGCTTTGAAGGCGCCAAGAAAAGAGGGGTCGGCAAGCACTGAGCAAAGCAGGATGGTCACATGATTTCTGAGAAGGAGGGCTCACCGTAGCAGTAAAATTATTGATGGGTGGTGATTGTTTGGTAAGGAGGACAATGTGAGCATGCAGTGTTCCCTCAATCAGTCAGTCTCACACGTGTGAAATAGTTGAAGGTTGTCTGCCTCAATTATCCAGGACTCAAGATAAGGCTTTGGCTCAAATTTACAAGATACATCCGCTGGACATGATTATATTACGCTGTCTTGTTTGTCATTATTTCATGTACCTTGAGGTGGCGATTTACATAGGGCTGGCTTGACTGCTGCGTGTGCTTCTCTTCAATTAATTGCATCTCTGATGATGAAACTTATGAGCAGCTGCGACCGAGTTTGACATGGTAATCACTATATAACCAGTGTAAGTTTCTCATTGGTCTGTGTACATTGAGCTTAGTTTGTGCTATTCTGACAGCGTGTGCTACTTTTCATTGATTACTACTCCCTCCGTTCCATATTAGTTGTCGCTGAAACGGATGTATCTAGACGTATTTTAGTGCTAGATACATCCGTTTGAGCGACAACTAATATGAAACGGAGGGAGTATTAAGTTTTGTCTCGTGAACTTCCTGCTTAATCTGTGTGCAAATGCATAGCCTGACAAGCACAGCTTCGTTGAGACTTCATCATATCTGTAAAGAAAAGATAGCAAGGACGTAAAACAAAAATTCCGAAGTTAGGGCATGCTTGGTACCACTGGCGGAGCTACGGTAAGGCCGAAGTGGCCGTGGCCCACCCAGGATTTGTGTCTTTATTCTTTTATATACTATAACATGTATCGGTAGCCCATAAGCGCCCAGTCGGCCAGGCACCACCACCTAAGCCAGTAATCTCCTTTACGCTTGATTCTGTGGGAGATTCGCACTCTGGCTTGCCATGGAGCGCTAGGTTTAGAAATTATGAGCCAGGAGGACAAACCGAGCAGCAGCGGCACAATAAGTAGCACAACAGTGTCCACCTGCTGGCCGGCATCATTCATCGTATGAGCACCTTCTGGATGTCAAGCGGCAAGTAATTTTCTTCCTTTCCCCAAATTCTTAGTTAGCAAATTTCCTCACATGTATTATAGACCGATTTAGATATGTGTTTCGTTGGAGCTGACTCCAGCCTATTCCTCATGTGTCCTCAAGAGTGTTCTTGTAGACATTTTTTCATTTAAACCACATCCTTAGTTTCCTGCATGTGGCAACTCATTTGGGTTGCTTAATGGCTGACCCCAACCATGGTTTGTTGTTTCTAGTTGAGCCATTGTTGTTATGGATTTTCTTGCCAACCCTCCTTCTGAACATTATTTTTCTTCAAAATAATATTTTGTATTTATATATGCAATCGATGCTACAAGTTCTAATTAAATTTTTGTGTGACTTCTTCAGTTTTATGTATGTATATATTTGCCGATCTTGTAATAAAAACTGTTGAGGACCTGATAATTTCAAAAAAAAAAGCCACTCGTTCACCTAGCCCGCCCAACTATTTCCGTGTAGCTCCATCACTGATTGGTACCTCCTGCATTATTTTGCACCGCCAGCAATCCGTCGGCATGGAAGGGTCACATGTGAACAGACTGCATAGGGTGGATGTGTCTCCCTCAATTATTGAGTGCTCCACTCCCAGTCTCCAGTCACACTCCATTATTGAAGTTTTTTTTTTCAGTGAATTATTGAAGTTTTTTCTGGCTCCTAGAGTCACCATTGTTATTTTTCCGCCAAGGTTATTTTTGACAATGCTTGCAGGGTGCACAGGAAATGTTCGCACAGGCCTGGCCTCGACGCTGCGATCCGCCGTGTATTTTCCGGCAAGACGCACATACAGGACTAGAGTACTTTCCGAGCTTTCCGAGCTAACCCGTTGGAGATGCAGAGAGTGTCTGGTGCACGTATATATTCACCAAGCAACCAAGCAGCCTAGCTGCTGGATTGATTCCTATTGAGGCTAGCTTATGCACGTACGAACTACGAAACGGTCAGCCGCTGGCACCTTCGAGCAACACTGCAGCCGCTCTGGCACCTTCAGCCGTGTCGGTCCAATTGTTTATTACTTGCTTTGATCTCACGGTACAATTGTTTACATATATATATATATATATATATATATATATATATATATATATATATATATCTTTCCCTAATAATAAAGCACGGATTGACTCCGTGGGTTCACCGTCACAATACGCTTGTTCCCATGAATTTACGTTTTTAGTTTTTTTTCTTCAACACGTCTATATTTATTTTCTACTAGCAAAACACTACTACAGGATTGGTCTCTTGTAAACACGTTGATGTGCTACTACAGCTTAGATATTGTGTTACTGAAGCGCGTAGTAACACGTTTTTGTATGTGTTCCTGTAGGCTATGTTACTAGGTGATGTCTATTGTAGCACATAAACATTGTTCCTATATGTATTTACAGGTGTTACAGTTGTATTGCTGCAACACAAGCCATATGTGTTACCGAAGGCCTTGGTAACACCTTTTTAGAACTATAGGCACACACTTTGTAACATGTTTTTCCTGGCGTAGCAACATCGTTAGTAACACGTTTTAATAAAACTGCAACACAATTAGTAATCATTGGCAGTAATTACAATAGGGCTTTGTAACGCGTTTTGATATTCCAGCAACACAATTTCTTTACTATAGCAACACAGTAGTAACATAATTTTGTACATATTGTAACATCTCTAGTGGTGATTGGTAGCAAACACAGTAACACCTTTTCCTAACTATAGTAACACGGCATAATTAGTCCAATGTGGTACTGCAAAAATTTTGTATGAAATATTGTATAAATACAGTTTTTTGTTTTTATACTTCCTCATAGTGAAAATCAATAAGCAATATGACACGGATACACGGTGTATACTATATAAAAGGACCATGGACATAAAGCTAGCATATGCACAAGAAAAATGATATAAAATATCAATAAGGTTCTTGCCATTCCATAGCATTTATAACAATGAACATATGGAAGATCCATATTGTAGCAAAAATAAAATACATTTCTCAACCCATTAATGTAAACTATAGTACGCGAAAGATTTCCTATAACTGAAACCATGTGACACCCCTATTCATGTTCACTAGAATGTGCCCCTCGGATCTTTCTTGCATGAATATGCCATATTTGCATCTTGATTCCTCATGAGCAGAAGCATCCGAATCAACTCAACCATTGAACCTCTCAATCTGGGGAAAAAACAGTCACAACTACATTAAGTATATTGCAAATATAATTTAACAAAACTCAAGAAGTTAAATATTGACATACAGAAGCTGAAGGCCAAGCAATTGTTAATCCAGAGGTGAAAGCATCGCCAATTGTCATACAATTTTCCCTTTCCCTTACCAAGCGCTCACATTCCTCAATAGGTTGATCAACTTGCACTTCTATGAACTGCCGACCTAGCTCAACGCCACCAACCATTTTTTTTGAACTACAACCCAAAATGCTAGCATGTGCCACATGCCTTTTGTTTGGATATATTGAAGACTTCAGAATCACTTTTGTGCCAACCTAAAAAAGGTTCAAATTATAATTGGCATTAATAAAAATCAATTTTGTGAACACGAATCTAGTATGAACACACTATTTTTGTTACCTCCATGGAAGGACTACGTTTCTGCTTAGAGGACACATGGACTACAGACTTGTCTTGAGTGCTTTGTTTGTGTACTCTAGTCAAATTTCCATCCATATTCTCCCTGCTCTTTCTCATCTACAGAGAAACATAAGAGGAAAAAATGATTTATCATTGTGATCTTGCAATGTAAAATTCACAGTGCATTTTATTCATCAAATATTACATGTGTCGACATCATTTTCTAACATCAGGAGAGTCCATTCCATGCAAATCAAACTTAAAATGCAGAAACTCATTCATTCATCATTCCTACGAAAAATTGTTTCCTATCAATGCTTAGCAAGCAGATTTCTCAAGAGATAACCATTACCTCTCTATCAAAAACAGCACGGGCTGGTGATGATGGTACTTGATATGAGAATTTATTGCAACCCTCATTTTCAAGATGATGCTTCTGTACAACAATATAAATAAATTAATAAGTATAGTGTATCATTTATACCATGAGTAACGAGAAGATTCTAACTTGTTTGCCCGACAGAATGTCATTATCTTCGTGTGTGCCATGTTGATGTGGGTTAGTTTTATTCTGCATTTTACATGAAGAGGCATTCGTTTATAGAAAGTTATAAAGTGTACTAATAAATAAACAAATTTACCATTGTTGTATCTCTGGGATTGACCACTATGTGTTCTGCATCAGGTCCATTGGCATGAACTCTCTGCAAAATGAAATATTTATAAATAGAGATGAAAATGAACCAAAACATGTCGAATATATTGACAGTACCTTTCTTTTATTATTATGTAGTACTTCTGGATGAGATTCACCATTACCTACGGTTTGGAAATTTTCCTACAATAGAAATTAAACATGTTTCAGTAAAATACTTTTATGAATGCAACAAAAAAGATATTTACCGTTGCCATTTCGTTCGTCCCACACACTTCATCTTTGTTTCTTAATGCATCAATGATTTGGTCTTGCTGTTCTATGTGTTGCTTTAGCTTTGCTATTTCCTCCCTAGCATCAGCCTCTTCATCATGTGATGAACCATTTGTTGTGGTCATATTGATGTTCTTGAGATAACGAGGTTTTCGACCATAAACTTGGTTAGGAACAGGAAACAAGCCCATTCCATGTACTTGTCCAGGCTTTTCATTCCCCAAAACTTTGTGCAAGGCATCACCTTTCCATGCAACTCTTCCCTGGTCACTTTGTGCCAACTCTGGTTGTTCATCAATTACCTTTTCCAACTCAACCTGAAAGAGAAGAATAAAGCATATTGTACTTGTTGTATTCCGTGTTGACTTGATTGTGTAAAAATTGAATGTATAACGTACCACAAACTTATTTTTATCTTTGGCCTTTTTTGGTTTTCTGTGAGTCGCTAAGTAAACCTTCGCTATATGTGGTTGTTTCTTCTCAGGGTCATCTTGACGCTGCAAAACCAGAAGTGCGCTGATATGTAAAGAAAAGGCTGTGAAAAGTTAGAAAAAAATATATACTCACAAGGTCCTCAGCCCAACGAGCAAAACTCTTTGTCCCTGCTGTATGAGTTGTCTTCACCTTTGTACGACTTATTTTGTTCTTCTCACTTACTGCCTATTATAATTAAAATATAATGTCAATGCACTACTTAACAGCAGCACATATAGTCCAACTAAATGACAGAGAGCTTACCCTTCCTTCCTTAGACTTCCAAAATTTGACAAGTTCACGCCATTGGTCACTATCCACATATTCTGGACAAAGCTTATACAAAGATTTTCTTTTCTTGTTTGCATTAAAGAAATTTTTCTTCAGACCAGCCTTGAATCTTCTCCAATCTCGCCCGGTAGTTTTTAGTATCCACTTGTCACACTTAGCAGGGTACAAGAACTTTGTCTGCATTTCAGGAAATAATGAATAAGCGTAAACAACAAATGTACAAAGGCAAACTAATAATATGCTAGCTAATATAACTGATTTTCTTCTTCTGTCAGATAAGACTACCTGTACACACTGAAGTATTGTGTCAGCCCCACCATCCTTCTTGACATTACGCCAGTCCTTTTTGTCAAGTGGACAATAACCCCCAAGTCTAGCTATTGTGCCAAGAAATTTCCCCAGGACTCCACCTTCGTCCCCAATAGGCTGGCCAAGATGATTGCATTTTACAACTATCCGCGCACCATCTGGCATGTTCCAAACAGCCGGTAAGGATGTTCCCCTACGCTTACCGTCACCTGTGGAATTTGTTTACAACAATACTAATTAACTAAAGGCCACATATATTACATTATGTGCTTGCAAAGCACTGAGTGAATAAGGAAAGTAAGGCTACTAATGGAATGGCCAAGAACAAAGGCCAATAATAGCAAAGTACATTTTAGATTTGACATGCATGTATTGTCGGATTAATAAAGAAAATTGGGTAAGTATATATATATGGAGCTTGTTTGTTAAGTAAGTGCAAGCCAACTTAAAATTGTTGATCCTTCTTAATTAATATCATACCAGAAATATTGTTGACGCGATCATCTCGACGACCAACTTGATCCTCATTATCCTCCAATTCTTGTGTTTCGGACACTGAATCACGTGACAGCAGAGAATGCTCACTATTGTCATAATCCCCATTGGTGTACTCAGCGCGGCTCTGAACCACATTCAACCTTTTTGATTTACGCACCGTTCCTGACAATCAATTCATGCACCATTTAATCTGTTAATTACAAGGATAGATAGTAATTTATTTGACCAAGTAGGCTAATCATGACATGTTCCTACAAAACTGAAATCGTTATTGAGCTTACGGTTGCTATTACTTTGTGACGTCGCCGCCCTAGTTTTTGCTACTCCTTTATCGAAGACAACCTCCTCCTCCTCTAAGCTGGTAATCGGTCCATCATCCTCACGTTGAGGGTCTGATGGAGCAACATCAATGTTTGCCTCCTCCTTGAACACATACAACTGGACCTTCTTCTCATTGGTATGTTCTGATATCATTCTGCTCACATGAATGTCATTATCAATGCGAACCAGATAGCCTCTACCACGCGGGTATTTCTTCCTGTAATACAAGAAATCATATGCCGGTGAGAAGCCAACTTCTTCGATCAATTTGACTAACTCATAATAGGAGATATCTGTTCTGTCCATTAATCCCTCAAGAACTTTATGCTGATGATTCTCATCTTCATAGGACAGGCTAATTTTCCATTTTTCCACAGCCATCTACAATGACATGAATGTAAGAAGTATCAGCACCAAACCAACTTTATAGTGGCATTAAAGTGAATAAAAGGTTGACATATATCAGCACCAAACCAACTTTACAGTGGCATGAAAGTGAATAGAAGGTTGACATATTGTTGTTAAAATCTAGGATTTATTCATACAGAAATGGAGGGAAATTACATGATAATGGAAGTGTTTTACATGATGGAGGATACAGACTGCCGGTCAAGCCACTCGCCAAGGTTGTTATTGCTCTGACCAAGCTTAGTTCTAGTATACAGTGCACATACTAACTTCCTAAATCAAGGGTATAAATGAATACTGACTGTGTAACATGTACTATGAATTTCAGGTTACATAAATTTTAAAAATCAGTACTAATCAGAGTTCAGAGTACAAGATCGTTGGCCCCAATTTTGTGTAAGTACTGCATATATCAGTACTAATCAGAGTTCAGAGTATAAGATCTTTGGTCCCAATTTTTGTCTAAGTACTGCATATATCAGTACTAATCCGAGTACTATTAATTTCAAAGTACTATCAGTACTGTACAAGATATACTATGAATTTCAGAGTACAAGATCGGGGGGGGCCCAGTTTTGTATAACTACTGCATATATCAGTACTAATCAGGGGATTGTAGCCTACAAAATCAGGGGGCTAAAGACTGAAACCTTAAACTGCAAAGAAGGGGGGAAAAGCAGCCAACATCTCACGTATATAGATGCTAAGGTCGATGGTAGCACACAAAACTGCAGAGGAATAAAAAAAATTCAGAGAACATGGTACTACTTCTGCAGTGCATGAAAACCAGACTATAAATCGTATCTCAATTTAACATAGTGACTAATGATTACAGCCCACCCTCCATTCTTATCCTAAATTAACCACTGGTTGATTTACTTCCTGGTATGCACAAACCTAACACCAGATTCAGAGAGGAAAACAAAGGGAGGAGGAAAGAGACTCAGTCAAGCGTAGAAGGGAGAAATCAATAAAATGGGAGTTTAGATTGATACCAGCCGCGAGAATGGTGTAGTCCTTCTGGATTTAGTTCCGGAGTTGAGGATCGACGATGTCGTTGCCACAACGATGCAAACCACACTGAGGCAGATCTGGGCAGCGATGGTTTCAATCGGGCGTTGACGTACAGGCAGGCGCGTGGGTGGCCGCTGAAAGGTGGCGTTGGATGACGATGTAGCGGGCGTTGGAGGGGCGGCGAGAGGTGGCCGCTGAGGGGCGGCGACGGAGGCCGCCGAGGTGAGGCTTTGAGGGCGGCGCGAATGATGCAGATGGGATTGGCGATCTAATTTATTTAGCGCTTCATTAGTTTTTTTTTGCGGTTAGCGCTTCGTTAGTTAACCGGAGAGAAAATTAAGCGGGACTAAATTGAGAGCTTTGGAGGGAACTTTTTGTCCATCGAGAAGTGGAGGAATTTTTTGCGGGAATAATCCGGAGACTGTTTGACTAATTTCTTGTTTGGAGAAAAATATATTATATCTATAAATAATTCGGGAAATGTTTATAATGGGAAAAAATGGAGCATGTTTTGTATTTATTTCATTACTGAGAAGGAACTAATATATACTTATAAATAGTAATTTCTTTATGAAATAAATATAACAATATAATTTTCTGAATTTGTATTGCAAAACATGGTAAAAACACAATTACTTACCTTCATTCGTACTGCAACCTCCAAGTCCGGTGCCTCTGTCGGTGAGAGAGCAAGGAACCTCCGAACCAATGACTGGTTTATATTTACCAAGTTGTGTTTGTGATTTAATTGATGGAATGTAAATAAGGCACTGAGACGCCTGTAAGCACTGAAGCGAGCCGAAGGTGCGCCGCTGTCATCGCCCCTCCCTTGCCGGAGCGAGGCAAACCTTCCTGTAGTAGTCAGTCAGAAAGTCGTCATGCTAAGGCCCCATAAAACCAACGCACCAGAACAGGACACGAACCCTAACAAGACTCGAAAAAAGATTTCAAAACAGAGCCCTCCCACCGCCAAGGGTCGGGATCGAGTCCGCCCCATGACTTTTTAGGGAGGCGGCGGCTGGCTAGGTCTTACACGGGTAGTTGAAGACAATGTTTGCTCTAAACCGACAGGTTCACTTCAACCACCACAAATC
>NC_041381.1:13790701-13809552 GCF_002162155.2 Triticum dicoccoides
GGAGTGATAAATCTATAAATGATTTGCTAGCAGTTCTACAACAAGCAATTCCAAATGGCAAGAATTTACCTGGAACTTTTGCCGAGGCCAAGAAGATCATTGGAAAGCTTGGGCTTAGTTATGAGAGAATTCATGTTTGTGAAAAAGATTGTCAGCTTTTTTGGAAAGAGAAGGCTAATGATGACTTTTGCTCAGTATGTGGAGCATCAAGGTGGAAAAACAAACCTGATAAAACCGTGCTAACTAACAAGGAAAGGAAAAAAGCAACCCCGAAGAAGGTGCTCCGGTACTTCCCTATTAAGCCAAGGCTTAAGAGGCTTTTTATGCACAAGGAAACTGCTATAGCATTAAGATGGCATGATGAGGAACGCATAAAAGATGGAGCATTGCGACATTTAGCTGATTCAGCGGCATGGAAGGAGATTGACTCTAAGTATAAGCACATCAGATCAGATTCTCGAAATATTAGATTCATAATCACAGCTGATGGATTCAATCCGTTTGGTAAGCTAAATAGTAAACATAGTTGTTGGCCTGTTGTCCTAGTACCCAATAACCTTCCACCATGGTTGTGCATGAAGGCATCTTCTCTTATGCTCACTCTACTTATTCCTGGTCCAACTTACCCTGGAAAGAATTTCCATGTATTCATGCAACCAGTTTATGAAGAACTAACCGAGCTGTTTATGGTAGGAACACATACATATGATGCATCTGGAGGTGAGATGTTTCAACTTTATGCTGTTGTGTTGTCTACCGTGAGTGACTACCCCGGGCTAGCTCTCTTTGCAGGATATAGCGTAAATGGTGAGTTTGGTTGTTTTCCATGCCGTGATGAAACATGTTCTAAACGCTTGAAATATGGGCAGAAGTACTGTTTCATGGGGCATCGCCGATTTCTGCCCCCAGATCACAAATTCCGTTTTGATGCTAGATCGTTTGATGGATCTGAAGAACATAGAGCGGCACCTAGTGCTTATGCGGAAACTAGAGTTGTAGATCAAATAAAATCAATTTCAGATTTTCAGAAATCCAAAACATGGAAGTGTGTCAGTGGCCTATTCAATTTGTCTTATTGGGACTTCAATTTACTTCGTCACAATCTTGATATCATGCATATTGAGAAGAACGTATGTGAAAACATATATGGAACACTTCTAGGAATAGAAGGCAAGTCCAAAGATAATTTAAAGGCACGACAAGACCTACAACACATGAACATTAAACGAGAGCTGCATCCACAAAAAAAAAATCTAATGATAAGTATTATCTGCCACCTGCTTCCTGTAACCTATCTAAAGAAGGGAAGCAACAATTTTGCAAAGTCTTCATGGTGCAAGGGGTCCGAATGGGTTTTCAGGAAACATCTCAAGATGTGCAAATGTTGTTCAAGGGAGAATCTCAGGCCTTAAAAGTCATGATTGTCATATACTAATGCAACACTTTCTACCACTTGCTATTCGAGGTCTACTCCCAGATCATGTCACATCTGTGTTGTTCGACCTGTGTGGGTATTTTAGAGAAGTGAGTGCAAAAATCCTATACATCAGCGATCTTGAGAAGTTGGAGGAGCGAATCATAATGACATTATGTCATATGGAGAGAATATTCCCACCAGGTTTTTTCACTATTATGGTGCATTTGGTTATGCATCTAGCAACGGAGGCAAAAATAGGTGGTCCAGTGTGCTACCGTTCGATGTGGTTTGTGGAAAGGTATGATAGCTTCTTATATAAATATGGGGATGCATTACATATCTTTGCAGGAAAATATTCTTCAATAATTTTTTTCTTCCTTCGGTTTGTGTTTATGTAGGTATATAGGTAAGCTGAAGTCAAATTTCCGTAACAAAGCTCGTCCCGAAGGATCTATCGCTGAAGCATTTTTGGCAGATGAGTGCATGACATTCTGTTCAAGATATATTGTCGGTTTTGAGACCAAACATAACTTGCCTTCGCAGAACGAAGATAACGACGAGTGGGTTGGGCATCATGATATTGCACATGGATCAAGATTATTTCCACATTCTGGCAATCCACTTGGAAAGCCTAGGAATTATGTACTGAGCGGTGTGGCAAAAGTACAGGCACATAGATATGTCTTGTTCAATTGCTCTGATGTGAATTCATACCTTAGGTAATATCTCATGCTTATAAACTGTCTTAGTTACCCTTTTCCCCTACTTTACCTTTGTTTATGAATTACTTTGCAGGGCTCATGCTGATGAGATCACTAATGGACGCAATTTAAACCCTGATGTTGTCGAGAGGATTCAAAATGATAAGTTCCACGAATGGTTCCAAGCTCATGTAAGTGCCATATTTTGCATATACTATACACGTATCACTACATTTAGTTGTAATCAAATTCTAAATATCCAGATAAAGAAATTGGAGAAGGAAAAGGCATCCACAACATTGAAAAGGATATTAGATTGCTCGCCCGGGGCCCAGTTAATGCAGCCAAAAGATATTGCGCTTTCAACTCCCGAGGCTACCATTTTAGGCCTAAATGCTTGGATAAAGAGACACAAAATAGTGGAGTCATGGTAACTGCAAAAACTTCTAGTTATGCTTCAGCACATGATGCCAATCCTGTTTTACGTGATGTGACATACTACGGGAGGGTAATTGATATTGTCGAGCTAAACTACTCTGGACAGTTTTCAGTGGTGTTGTTTAAATGTGAATGGGTTAATGTGTTCTCAGAAACAGGAATGAAAAAAGACAAGTACGGTTACACACTTGTCAACTTCTCACATCAAATGTTCTATGTGGAAGATGAATTGAATCCAGGTTGGTCTGTGGTAATGAAGTTGCCAAAGCCTAGAGATGTATATGACTTAGGCAACTTGGAATGGGAAGCGCAGACAGAAAATGAGCCATTCCATGTTTCACAGCTTGGAGAGAGTTTGAAAATAAAGACCAATGAACAACATTGGGTTAGAACAGACGTTGAGGGGACAATAGTGGATGCTAATAATGCTTCGAGCAACGAAGAATAACTGAGGTTAGTAGCAATATGTTCTTGTGTTTCCATATTCAATTTGCAACATGTGTTTTTACCTCTAATATAATTTGTTGTTCAATCTTTCTGTTCTTCAATTATGTTTTGTGCATTCTTTCTTTTATGTTGGGTTGACACTTTCATATCAAATATGAAATTTAGTGATAAAAGTAGCACAAAATGTCTCTTCTATTTTCTTGTTCGTGTTTTGAATTATTTTGGCTGCATGCTACAGGTTCAGACTGCATGCTACATGGAGGCATGGAGGGGGTGGTCGGCTGTGTGCTTTGTGTTAGTACAAAACAGCCTACTCTTTTCTGCTTGCTGGCTTTGTGCTGACTACTTGACCAACTTGCTTGGTGATATACTGCTGTGTGAGACCATGTGTTGGTCAAAACATAGTATACTCTTATATTCATGCTTGGTAATTCGGTCAGCTGCGACACCACATGCTTTTTTGGAACATCAATTTGTACTTTGGTCAACAACAGTTCAGAATTGAGATACACACAGCTTCTTTGGAACTTTATTTTTGTATACATTGGTTAACAGTTCAGAATTGGCATACTCTTGCAGTGTTCAAAAATCTTGTTTTGCGATCACATGTTGCCATTTTTTTAAAGTCTGAATCTATCCTGGAGCAGTATATATGTTTTAGTTTCTCTACATATAATTCTCTTGCTGATGATTAGATTAGATGGTTAAAAGACTAGACTCTCCGAAGGCTGAAGGCAGATTCTGTACCAAGTAGAAAGTTCAGTGTTCTACCAACGACACTCAGCTTTCTCATGATTTTTGCTCTTTGAACCCAGCTATCAAAATGCATTCAAATTTAGGTTTTCATTATTCCAATTACACGAAATAGTATCTATTGAATATGTCTCCCTATCTGGATGAATTAGCACGAATTCTTGATCAGGGTGGTCCAACTAATAAAAAAGTCACACATATAACATGTCAACATACAGTATACCTTTGATCGAAAACCGCTCGCTTCCCAAATACAACACGTCAACATACTTTTATACTTTATAATAAAAATACGGATCAATAAATCTTCAAAGCATATTAAATTAATTAAGTCCAAAATTACTTAAAAGTAGCTAGCACACCTTTTAATTTTAACAAATTTTGGTAGCAGAAAACATTTTTTTCCAATACCCAAAAGAGCTGCACATCTTTTATATTAAGATAAGAGAAAAAAATATTTAAGGATTACGAACACACACACAGTACAAAGCACAAAACTTTGAGTTTGCACTCTCATCCAGCCTTAGAAAATAGGGTCATACTTACCCACGTAAAGGGAAATAATCTTTTTTAGAATTTTGTACAGGGAAATATCTTTTTTAGAAGAACTTACAGGAAAAAGTCAACTGCTATAGTTTGAGTCCTACCTTCTCTGGGCTTTGGTAGGTGGGCTACGCCAATTGTTTTATCCTAATATATCCTACCAGTAATCAAACACGCATCCTCTAAACTTCTATACGTAGCTAACATGTCAATGGCACAAGCCCATAACTATTACCTCAGAGGCCATGTGCTACGACGGGATCGACCTAATAATTGATCGCATGCATCTTGCAAAAAGTCTTCTCATGACAAGAAAGAAAATTTCAATCCAATATTATTACGTGTGTAACATTTACCTACGTAGATCACCTATGTGTTACAAACTTGTAACACAACATTGCATATCATGTATGTGTTACAATCTTGTAACACTCTCTCAACCGGCTTAAATAATGTGTTACAACACTGTAACACATTCGACATATGTGGAATATGTGTTACAACATCGTAACACTTCCCACAGAATGTGTTACAACTTAGGTGTGGACACAAATTTTGTCTGGCCGGGATTTCAACCAGTAACACATGTTTTCTTGTGTTACCGGGATGTGTTACCAAAGCTAATTTCTGTAGTAGTGAAAGAGCCCGTGTTTTACAACGGGAGAAAAAATAACACACCTCTGCGAGGTTTTGTCATTGTGTGCATGCGTGATTATAGATGATTGCCCTCAAAACAACATTTTAACAATATTTAATGGGCAAAATAACATAATGTTCAGATTCTACAGGGGGCTTTGTGAACATTTAATCCAGTTTTATATATAACATGTTAAAATTGAAGTTATGATTTAAAAGATGTGAACATTTTTTAAAAACATATGATATGAACTGTGGGTTGATTTTCAAAACTGCAGGGGGCTTTGTGTAAAAATTGAAACATTTTCTTCATGTCACTTAAAGTAGTATTGCCGGTTAATTGCCAAAAACTATAGGTTTTTTTTGTCTATTTGTTCCAGTTCTGCTGCGACATATTACATATGCAGGATTCTCCATCCAATTGAATATTCTGTTTAGTCCGTTGCGCCTCAATTCACTGTTAGATCTAATTTGCTCTATTCTAGCTTTCTTTTGTTTTCGATGCATATTTGCATATTTTTGCCTTTCTCGTGTGCATTTTTTGCCTTTTTGTGTTGGCTCCATATTTGCATACTTTTTTCTCCCTTGCGTACATTTTTTTACAACTTGATCGAATCTTCAATTCTTTTGTTTTGCTGATAGGCTTCACTATGCTTTACAGTTTTTCATGTTTTTTCTTCTTCGGTCATCTTTGTGTATTGCTCTCTATCTCATTTCCTTCTTTGTTCCTTGGCATCCATGAGAGTTTTCTAGAATATAGAAATCTGTTGTTGATAAAAAAATGATAGACTTTGCATCATAAATAGAGCATGTGAGTACTCATATATTTATTTAATTACAACATATATAAACATCAAAATTGTGCAGATATCACAATATTAAAAAAATGATTAGACTTTGCATCATAAAATAGAGCATGTGAGGTACTCATATTTTCTAGAATGGAGAGGTGTTGTTATTTGTACAATAATGTCTTATTTCTTCTTCGCAATCATTTAAAAAATTGTGCAGCCATTTAGGCGTACGGTTTAAGTTGATATTAGCCATCAGCATGTCGCCATAGCTACGCACTAAACAATCTATCTCTTTTTCTTTGAGGGAATACACAATTGTATAACGGTACATGGCGGCTAAGTGACGCAGGCTCCACACTTGTTCTTATCTCCTTTCTCTCGTACTCACAGCAAAATCCCCCTTTTCTCTTCACCTTGTTGGGAGCGGCCGCCGCGTGCTGCCTCCCTGTGTCGGTGTCAAAACCGGCGGATCTCGGGTAGGGGGTCCCAAACTGTGCGTATAAGGCTAATGGTAACAGGAGGCGGGGGACACGATGTTTACCCAGGTTCGGGCCCTCTCTATGGAGGTAATACCTTACTTCCTGCTAGATTGATCTTGATGATATGAGTATTACAAGAGTTGATCTATCACGAGATCGATGAGGCTAACCCTAGAAGCTAGCCTATGATTATGATCGTTGTGGTCCTATGGACTAAACACTTCGGTTTATATAGACACTGGAGGGGGTTACATCAGCTCGGTTACAGATAAAGGAATCTACATATCCGAATCGCCAAGCTTGCCTTCCACGCAAAGGAGAGTCCCACCCGGACACGGGACGAAGTCTTCTATCTTGTATCTTCATAGTCCAATAGTCCGGCCAAAGTATATAGTCTGACTGTCCGAGGACCCCTTAACCCAGGACTCCCTCAGTAGCCCACGAACCAGGCTTCAATGTCGATGAGTCCGGCACGCAGATTGTCTTCGGCATTGCAAGACGGGTTCCTCCTCCGAATTTTTCCAAAGTACCTGTTGTAAAGAGCAGTACTCGGCTCCTCATTTAATGTTACGCTTCCTCGGCTTCTGTACTTCAATAATTTCCAGCTTCCACGTGTCAAGTGAATGTGACGAGTCCAGGCATTTTTACACTTGCCACCCTAACCACTTAAGTAAACCGTCTATTTAAAGAGACGGAGATCTTCAGATCTGATCCACACCATCCTCCCCAAGCGAAGAATTATCAGAGCGTGCCCGAAAATACCATCCCAACATGGCCGGACCCCGTAGCTCCTCCTCCTACCCTCACAGCGCCAAGCCGGGTGATTGGGAGAAGTGCACCGTATCCCACGGTCAATTAGTGAAGTTGCAAACCCAGGGGTTCCTCCCACCTGCATACCTAATATATATACCTACTATTAATGGGAGGTGATATTATTGGTTTTGTCCTATTTTGTTTGGTCCCGCTTCAATTAATTTCATGTATGCTATTTGGTTTCGTTACTTGTCCCCCGTTTTCACACAACAGAGGAAGCCCATCTGGCAGCGCACTGTGGCCCACGCCCGCAGAGCTTGCCCCCCGTTTTCGCCCAACAGAAGAAGCCCACCTGGCAGCGCACCGTGGCCCACGCTCGGAGAGCTGTCAAAAACTAAAATTGCATATGGGAGGATTCGATCTCATAACCTGCCAACCGGTCATGCATAGTCTGTCCAACTAATCCAGCTAGAGGTATGAGAGGGTTGCTTTTCTCTCCCGTTGCAACGCATGGGGCTAGTGTGTATATATATATAGACACACACTATAGCTAGCTAGACCAACTAGTACTAATCCTATTCGGTGATTAATTAGAAACCTATACAGACACGTTCGTGTACACATGTACTGAACAGGACACGGACATGTACATGTCGTGTTCAAGTCCAACAGGAAAGAGGGGTCAGCAGCACTCAGCACAGCAGGGTCACATGATTCTTGGGAAGCAGAGCTCCCGTCGTAGCAGTGAAATTATTGATGAGTAGTGATTGTTTGGTAGAGAGGACAGTGATGATGAACAGAGAGTGTTAGTTGGTTACTGAAAAATGTAGTGTGAAATGTGGAACTTGTAACCTGCGAAAATTGATAATAAACCCTGATTGTTTGTTGTAAAATTTTCTTCCCTCATAAGCTATTTTTTTGCCATTTTTGTTCTGGGTATAGGATGTCTCCTTTTGAGGTCATGATGTGTGATTGTTTTTCCGGTACTAACTGTACATGCATTTTCAGTATTTTCTTGTGTCTGAGATTTGATTGAAGCTATTGAAAAGTAAATGGTGCTTGATTGCACGCTGGCCAGAAAGGAGGTGTCAGCAGCACTCAGCATGGCAAGGGGGACTACATGATGCTGAGGGAGGGCTCACCACAGCAGTGAAATTGTTGATAAGCAATGCTGTGTTAGAAGTATAACTGTGTTTATGCACCAGCCAACTCATCCAAAAAACTATTCATGAGCGATGTTGTGTTAGAAGTATAATTGTGTTTATGAGTATATTGCAGGAAACTATCACTTTGAAGGCTAGTTTTGCAGACAACACTACGTTACATTTTCTTTGCAGAAACAACCCGTCTTGTGTAATTGTTTTGCAAAAACAACTGATCGGCGGATCTGGCTCTGTTAAATGAGATTATGATAGAGGTGGCTTGCCACTCAGGCTGAGCCGCTGAGGTGGCACCGCTTAACATCTCACATGTAACAGCGGCATCTGGTAACGTTATCATCCCTATGTAGGTCCACCTTTCATTGGAAGGAAAAAGAAAAAAAACGGGTTCGTCTTATCTTCACGCTAAACTTCGATGTTGCCTCGCCAGATCCACCGTCGTTGTTGCCTCACCCAGGTCCTTCATCGCCGTTCCCTCGCCCAGGTTCGCCATCGGCGTTGCCTCGCCATCTTCTGGCAATCCTCTCCACCGATGTCGGCGCCTCGCTCCTTGGTTGGAGCAACGGCTACTACAAGGGTTGCATCCCGCTGTGGTCTGCATCCGCCTTGACTGGAGCCCCGTTGTAGTCTACATCCCCCTCGGCATCGTTGCGCACCAAGGCCTGCATCCCCTTCGGCACCGATGTGCTTGAGTGGCGCCACTGAGGTCATCTTTCTGACCACCGATATCTTGGGGAGGATCTGCTCGCTCTTCAGCCTCAACGGGGAAGGAGGGGGCTCTGGACACGATGGCGTAGAGCCAATAGTGCGCCGCATGACCGTGCTGTCCCTCTCCCTTGCCCTGTGCTTGGCTCTATTTTTTTCGTCGTTCCGATTGCGTTCTATGAGTCGACCAAGCTCATTTTTGCATATGCTTGGATTCTAATGTTTCTTGTGGCTGATTGTGCCATGTATGAGTTGGCATGCTTTATTTTTCTGAAATTTGTTTCTTGTGGATTACTGTTTGTGCAATAGTATTAGTTGGATTTATGTTCTCATGGATGACTGTTTCCGCAACTAAGCTACAGCCTACAAGTTGTTTTCCTTTTATCGAAATTTGCCAAGCATGTATGATGTTTTATCAGTTTTTTATGCAGGAATGGTATGCATAATTTTCTTGATAAGGTCGCCGCGATTTGTTGATACACAAGTATCTGCTCTTAGAGATGGGCTCTCACTACTGCACACAATAATATGCATGCCCCACAAGAAAGGTACATCGTCGTAACTGTTTAAGTAGAGTACTCCGATACAAAGCCTCGCTAGCCCACGACCAGGTAACTATCCCCACACAAGAAATTGTTTAACACCGAATTTTTAGAAGATATTACTCGTGTAATTTTCTATTGGCACTTACAGTGCATTTAGTTTTACAGTGGGTGATAATCAAACTTAAAGAACAATATTTCTCCTTTTACAGGTTGTTCAATAATTTGATGAATTAGTAAAAAAAGTCCTTCCTGCTTTGTGTACTGGGCACATCTAGTTCTAGTTTGTGCATGCTAACAAGTCTGTGTGCACTCTAGAATACTGGAGAAGTAAGCCCATGTCAACTTTGCAACTTTATCTGTGTGCACTCTAGAATACTAGAACTTTACCAAAGTTCTCTTAAAATATTATGCAAGCCTAACCTTCTTTTATATGTGTTGAATAAATAAATCGATCAATTGTATCTTGTGATGAATACACTAGTGCAACTGCTTGTATATGTAATGCACACTGAATATGAATTGAATATTTTGAGTGTAATTTCATTCAAACTATGGTGCATCTACATTTGTGCTGAAATGTAGAACCCTATCAGCAAATGTGTCGGCAAATGTATAGACCATCGCACTATCTGTCGGCATAGCGCACTGACAGACAACTGTCGGCATAGCAATGGACGCCGCAGTATATGTCGGCATATCACACTGTCAAATGATCTATCGGCGTATCATAGTCTGTCGGTGTAGAAATGTCTATCACCATAGATCTCACAAACGCTGTCATAATGTATGTCGGCATAGATTTACCTGTCGGTAAAGACCTTTCCTTGCAGGACAATAGGCATTGACCCCTTTCTATCAGCAGAGTTCTTTGCCGACACAAAATGTGTCGCCTTATGTGACCTATGCCGACAGATTGTTTGACGCTGCTTTCAGTGTTGTGGTGTAGTGGGAACGGACCTCATCACCGCCTTTATCGCACGTCGGGTGTTGCCGCTGCAGCATCGGGCGCACAAGATCGGCGACATAGGCGGCCGGCATGACCCTTGCCTATTGTCCACCCGGGCATTGACGGTGGAGCAGATCGCCAGCCAAGTCAACAATGTCTCAAGGCCGGGTTGACTCTCGAATGGGGTTTCGGGAAGGCGCCTTACCACCGGAAGCAACGCACACCAGCGGTGAGTCCCTAGTCTTCCTTCTTTGCAATGTCCCAGTTGTTCCTCCGTCCGGATGCGGCGGGAGAGCCGCAGCTGTTCGTGGCCTAGAAGATCCACGATGATCCTGGAGCGCGGGTCCGGCTGGACGACCTGCCGGACTCGGACGAGGACCAGTCTGTCACTGAGAATGAGGCGTCGGATGAGATGGAGCCAGCTGACGCCGAGCCGGCCAACGCCAGAGCTGGCGCGGTGCGACACGCGGGTAAGTCTCCTCCTCTAGACCTTCCGTGCGACTGGCCGAACGACGGCGACGAGGGCCTGACGGGCATTGGCGGTGCAGCGCCGCCTACAGGAGGAGATGGTAGCGCCGACCCGTCAAGGCGGCTGAAGAAGGTGGCCAGGGCTCGGCTGTCTCGCGAGCCAGCAGCCGCACGTCGTCCGCATGAGAAGGAAGCCGTGGTGGCGCGGCCGGCCACAAAATGTGCGACGGAGGCGCGGCCGGCCACAAAATGCGCGACGGAGGCGCGGCCGGCACGTGCCAAAGGAGCATTGAAAAAGGCGCGTCGGGTCGCCCAAGCCAAGGCGGGCCATCCCGACGGCCATCGGGTAAGTGTAGTTTATTGATTTATGTTTGCAATTAGATTGCGATCTTCTCATGTTTACTTTGCGGTGTGCGGGTCAACCAGGGAGCAGGCACTGGTGGCGACGGCTGCCGCGTCCGGGCGCGAGGTTGCCTGGAGGAAGACTTGGAGCAGGCCATCGACCGCGACCTGGAGCAGCCTCACGGGATCTCAGCCCGGACCCAGCTATCTGGGAGCGCGATACATGGCGGGCCAGGGAGGCCGCCGCACGTGAATTGCGGAGGCTGAGAGGGCGGCCGTGGCGGCCTCGACCCGGTCGTGGGAGGAAGCTACGGCATCGCTGCTATGTCTTGAGCTAGCGTTGGTTTTCCCCGAAGAGGAGAGGGTGATGGAGCAAGTGTAGCGTAAGTATTTCCCTCAGTTTTGAGAACCAAGGTATCAATCCAGTAGGAGGCTCCTCAAAAGTCCCACGCACCTACACAAACAAACTGAGAACTCGCAACCAACGCAATAAAGGGGTTGTCAATCCCTTCACGACCACTTGCGAAAGTGAGATCTGATAGAGATAGTATGATAAGATAAATATATTTTTGGTATTTTATAATATAGATGCAAAAAGTAAAGATGCAAATAAAGTAGATTGAAAGCAAATATGATAAGAGATAGACCCGGGGGCCATAGGTCTCACTAGAGGCTTCTCTCGAGATAGCATAAGTATTACGGTGGTGAACAAATTACTGTCAAGCAATTGATAGAAAAGCACATAGTTATGAGATTATTTAGGCATGATCATGTATATAGGCATCACGTCCATAACAAGTAGACCGACTCCTGCCTGCATCTACTACTATTACTCCACACATCGACCGACTCCTGCCTGCATCTAGAGTATTAAGTTCATAAGAACAGAGTAACGCATTAAGCAAGATGACATGATGTAGAGGGATAAACTCATGCAATATGATGTAAACCCCATCTTGTTATCATCGATGGAAACAATACAATACGTGTCTTGCAACCCTTTCTGTCACTAGGTGAGAACACCCCAAGATTGAACCCAAAGCTAAGCACTTCTCCTATGGCAAGAAAGACCAATCTAGTAGGCCAAACCAAACTGAGAATTCGAAGAGACTTGCAAATATAACTCAATCATACATAAAAGAATTCAGAGAAGATTCAAATATTATTCATAGATAAACTTGATCATAAACCCACAATTCATCGGATCTCGACAAACACACCGCAAAAATAGATTACATTGAATAGATCTCCACAAGAGAGGGGGAGAATATTGTATTGAGATCCAAAAAGAGAGAAGAAGCCATCTAGCTAATAACTATGGACTCGTAGGTCTGTGGTAAACTACTCACAACTCATCAGAGGGGCAAGGATGTTGATGTAGAAGCCCTTCATGCTCGATTCCCCATCCGGCAGAGTGTCGGCGAAGGCTCCAAGATGGGATCTCGCGGACACAGAAGGTTACGGCGGTGGAAATTGTGTTTCGTGGTGCTCCTGGATGTTTTCGGGGTCCGTAGGTATATATAGGAGGAAGAAGTACGTCTGTGGACACCCGAGGGGCCCACGAGACAGGGGGCGCGGCCTCCTATCTCGTGGGGTCCTCGGGAGCTTCTTGACTTGCACTCCAAGCTCTCCGGATCATGTTCGTTCCAAAAATCACGCTCCTGAAGGTTTCATTCCGTTTGGACTCCGTTTGATATTCCTTTTCTTTGAAATACTAAAATAGGCAAAAAAAACAGCAATACGGGCTGGGCCTCCAGTTAGTAGGTTAGTCCCAAAAATGATATAAGTGTGTAGAATAAAGCCCATAAACATCCAAATGGGGTAATATAATAGCATGGAACAATCAAAAATTATAGATACGTTGGAGACATATCAATCACGTGTGAGGCCGGCCATTGACCCGGCTTGGCTGGAGATGGTGAGGGGGACCGAGCCGGCCTTTACGTTCTTTGAGCTACAACCGGAGGGTGGGCGCCTCCTGGCCGAGCAGGCGGAGTCGGCCGACGAAGTGATCCTGGTCGACATGCCGCCCCAGGCTGGCGGAAACGAGGGAGGATGACGCGGACCGGACGCCCGTACAGCCCCGCACTGTAGGGGACAACCGAAGCGCCGGGAACAATGCCAGAAGCGGGTGCGCCGGTTGTGGGAAGCAACACCCTGGTGGTCGTGCCGCTGTGGGCCGACAAGAATCCGGAGCGGTAGCTGGAGGACAGACCCGGCGCTAGCCATCAGGAGCCTTGGCGGGCGCTGGCGAGGTCGTTTATCGGGCCGCGCACCCGGGAGGAGGGGGCAGCAGACGCCCTGTGCGAGCAACTCCGGGGGCACGAGAGTCGGCTGCAGGCCTTCGTTCGGGATGAGTAGGAGCACAACCAGGACCTGGAGCGCGTGGTTGCGATAAGTTTTCTCACCCAACTTGATTCTGTGGTGGACAGTGAGGGCACGCAAGTGCACCCACTTGGTGTAGCCCCCGAGGCCCGAGCCAGCTGCGAGGTAGCCAGGTCGGGTCTTTTCACATGCTCTTTGTTTCGTTCCTAACTTTGCCTTCTTGCAACATCTATAAAACTTGCGGGCGAACGTGTACAACTAGCTACGGAGCCGGTACCGTGCGGCCATGGCGCAGCCCGCCGCCAAGGAGAAGGAGCTGAGCCGGGCCCAAGGTATGGCCTGCGTGACTCTAGAAGGGGCCCGTTAGAGTACCCACTCGGTGTAGCCCTAGAGATTCGGGACGGCTTCAGAGCAGACGGGTCGAATCTTAAGGCGTAGTTGTCTTATTTGTTCCTTCTTGCACCTGTCTGGCATTCAACCGTGCAACCATGGCGGCTAAGGTGCCGTAGCTCGAGACCTAGCTTGCTGAAGCCGGCCAGTAGCGCGACCAGGACGCCGCCGACAGCAACCAGCTCCTGGACGAGGTGGATCGGCTGGCGGTGGAAGCCACCAAGGCCACGGAGGCCCATCAGGCGGAGCTGGGCCAGTTGGAGGAGAAGCATAAGAAGGCGGCTGCTACCAAGGACATAGAGTTGAGGACAGCTGCGGAGAAGTGCATCCAGCTCGAGCGGTACCTAAATAAAAATATGTATCACTAAATAGATAAATGTGTAGCTACATATTGGATAAATGTGTAGGATCATAAGTATGTCTAGCGGGGGGTGATTGGACTACTTGACCAAATAAAAATCTAGCCTTTTCCCAATTTTAAGTCTTGACAGATTTTAGCAACTTAGCGCTAGTCAAGCAATCAACCTACACATGCAATTCTAAGAGTATAGCAGCGGAATGTAAATCATTGCATATGAAGGTAAAGGGGAGGAGTTTGGAGGGAGCAAACGCAATGTAGACACGGAGATTTTTGGCGTGGTTCCGGTAGGTGGTGCTATTGTACATACACGTTGATGGAGACTTCAACCCACAAAGGGTAACAGTTGCACGAGTCCACGGAGGGCTCCACCCACGAAGGGTCCACGAAGAAGCAACCTTTTCTATCCCTCCATGGCCATCGCCCACGAAGGACTTGCCTCACTTTGGTAGATCTTCACGAAGTAGGCGACCTCCTTGCCCTTACAAACTCCTTGGTTCAACTCCACAATCTTGACGGAGGCTCCCAAGTGACACCTAACCAATCTAGAAGACACCACTCTCCAAAAGGTAATAGATGGTGTGTTGATGATGAACTCCTTGCTCTTGTGCTTCAAATGATAGTCTCCCCAACACTCAACTCTCTCTCACAGATATGGATATGGTGAAAAGATGATTTGAGTGGAAATTAAAGCAACTTGGGAAGGCTAGAGATCAAGATTCTTGTGGTTGGATTGGAATGTCTTGGTCTCAACACATGGTAGGTGGTTCTCTCTCAGAAAATGAGTAGGGGAAGTGTAGGCACGTTCTGATGGTGAGGGGTATATATAGCCTCCACACAAAATCTAACCGTTACACACATATTCCTAAACTCGGTGAGACCGAATAGTGAAATTCGGTCAGACCGATTCAGTTCAAAATGTGAACTTTAGGCTTTTCGGTGCGACCGACAACATCAACTCAGTGGGACCGATGTGCTAGGCTTAGGGCATAACTTGATCTCGGTGAGACCGATCACATGAACTCGGTGGGACTGATTTCAGTAATAGGCAAACATAGAGTTGGCCAGGCAAACTCGGTGGGACCGATCGCTCATTTCGGTGAGACCAAAACGTTACGAAAAGGAAACAGAGAGTTTGCATTGCGAACTCAGTGGGACCGATCCCTCATTTCGGTTAGACTGAAACATTAAGAAGGGAAACAGAGAGTTTGCAACCCATCTCGGTGAGACCGAAATCCCTATCTGTGAGACCGAAGTGATTAGGGTTTGTGGCAGTGGCTATGTCAAATGAACTCGGTGGCGCCGGATAGATCAAATCGGTGGGGCCAAATTTGACTTTAGGTTTAGGACATATGTGGATATGAGAAAGTGGTTGAGGGCTTTTGGGGCATATCACTAAGCATTTTGAGCAATAAATCCATTAAGCAACACCTCATCCCCTTTTAATAGTATTGGCTTTCCCTATGGACTCAATGTGATCTTGGATCACTAAGATGAAAATATAGAGTCTTGAGCTTTTGCCAATATGTGTCCTTAGCATTTTGAGGGGTCCACATCTCTAGTCCATGCCATGCCAATCATTAAACTTTATGAAATGATCATCTTGAAAGAGTATTAGTTCAATGAGCTATATGTTGTTAAGAATTACCAAAACCACCCAGGGATTAGTTGCACTTTCAGGAGAAGTGCGTCCAGCTCGAGTGGTATCTAGAGCGGAAAGGGGTGCTGTGGGAGGCGAACACCTCAATGAGCTGTTCATCCGTAAGTACTTTTCTGGGTGACTCACCGGCTTGGGAGCCGGCTGACCCTCTACAGGCTAATTGACTTTCTTGTTCCTCCTTGCCAGGGGTCTTTCCGGAGAAGCAGGAGTCGGTCGTGTTTGCCCATCAGTTGAGCCATGTGGATGTGGGCGTCGAGGTCGACCGACACGCCGCCTGGTCCCTCGCCGAGCTCATGCTCGCCATGGAGGCCCGTCTAAAGGTGGTGGATGTGCAGATGAGCCGGGTGTTCGTGGCCGGGTTCGGCATGAGGGATGCCCTCTGGCCGGAAGCGGTGGCACCCAATAGCGTCACATGGCTGGCACACTAGCTGGAGGCTGGCGTGCACCGGTTCCACACGTGGAGGGCATCCATGGCTTGCGCAGGCGCTGACTCGGCCCTGTGGTTCGTCCTTGCCTGGTATCCAGGCGTGGACCTGGACCGCCTGGCGGTCTAGCGAGAAGGAGCAGAAGTCGACCTGGACGCGCGGGCAGACCGGATCGCCGACTGAGCTAGCTACCTTGCCTTGTTCGCCGCGCACGACGAGTTCAACATGGAGCGAACGGGAGACGGCGGGGAGCTGCTGCCCGACGACTTCATCTTGGAACTTGATGACCCGATGGGCATCTCCGACGAGTCGGGGTCCTACGCAGGTGGTTGGACCGTGTTGGGAAACACCACTGAGTCAGTGAACCCAATGCAAACCGACCATATAGTGATCGGAGAGGAGGAGCCTGAGAGCGTGGCTGCTGCACCTCCTCGCTGGCTGCACCAAGGTGTTTTTTGTATCGGGGAGCCGGCTGATCGACCTTAGGCTTGGTGATGTTATCCTGCTGCCACCGACCGCCATCGCCAGCCAAACATGGGGTGGCGGGCGGAGGCAGCAGGGCCTTGCCGGCTGTGTCAAGCCGGACCTAAACCTTCATGGTAGCGGCGGCCGTGGCGTACTTGTCTGCCGTGGCCATGAGCGCGGCCATGGTCGCCGGCTCAGAGCACATGAGCTTGTTCTTGAGCAAGGTTTCATCTCGGCACCCGTCGATGAAGTACTGAATGGCTTGCAGCTTGTGCACTCCCTCGCAGCTGTTGTGCAGTTCAGTCCAGCTCGTGAGATACTCGTGCATGGTCTCCTCCGAGCCTTGGACACACATCGCGAGCTGGCGAGGTCAGCCAAGCCACTTGTAGGTGCCAGTGAAATTGCGTACAATGGCTTGGTCGAAGTCGAGCCAGGATTTGATGCTGCCAGCCGGCAGGCTGTTCATCCACATCCGGACGGAGCCCAGAAGCATTAGGGGTGCATAGCGCATGACCAGATGCAGGTTGCCGCCCGCGATGTCGATGGCGGTGGTGTAGCTGGTGAGCCAGTCTTCCAGCTTGGCGGTTGACACGTCTCCGTCATATCTATAATTTTTTATTGTTTCATGCCAATATTATACAACTTTCACATACATTTGGCAACTTTTTATATGATTTATTTGGACTAACTTACTTATCCAGTGCCTAGTGCCAGTTCCTGTTTGTTGCATGTTTTTTGTATTGCAAAAAATACATATCAAACAAAGTCCAAACGTGATGAAACTCCACGCAGAATTATTTTGGAATATTTGTGAATTTTAGGAGTTGGAATCACCACAAACGGAGGCCCACACGAGACACGAGACACCAGGGTGTGCCCCAGGCCCTTGGCGCGTGGTGGTGGGTGCTGCCCTCCTCGAACGTCGGTCAGATCTCTACTTCGGGCACAAGGAAGCTTATATCAGGAAAAAAATTGTGTAAAAAGATCAGCGCAATCGGAGTTACGGATCTCCGAGAATATAAGAAACGGTTTTCGGCCAGATCTGAAGAGGGCGAAACAAAAGAGAACAGAGAGGGAGATCCAATCTCGGAGGGGCTCCTGCCCCTCCGCCGCCATGGAGACCATTGAGCAGAGGGGAAACCCTCCTCCCATCTAGGGGGGAGGCCAAGGAAGAGGAATAAGAAGGAGGGGGGCTCTCTCCCCCTCTCCCCCGGTGGCGCCGGAGTGCCGTCGGGGCTAGGATCGTGACGACAATCTTCATCAACAATCTTGCTACCGTCTACACCAACTTTCTCCCCCTCTATGCATTGGTGTAACACCCCTTCTCCCCACTATAATCTCTACTTAAACATGATGCTGAACTCCATATATTATTTCCCAATGATCTATGGTTATCTTGTGATGTTTGAGTGGATCCGTTTTGTCCTGTGGGTTAATTGTGATCTTGGTTGGTATGATTATATATTTTATTTATGGTGCTGAACTATGGTGGCCTCCGTTCTCGCGCAAACATGAGGGGCCCCCGCTGCAGGGTGTTGCAATATGTTCCTGGTTCGCCTATGGTGGGTTGCGAGAGTGACAAAAGCTTAAACCCGAGTAAGTGGGGTATGATGTATGGGAGTAAAGAGGACCTGATACTTAATGCTATGGTTGGGTTTCATGACCTTAATGATATTTAGTAGTTGCGGATGCTTGCTAGAGTTCCAATCATAAGTGCATATGATCCAAGTAGATAAAGTATGTTAGCTCATGCCTATCCCTCATATAAAATTGCAAGAATGATTACCGGTGCTTGTTATCGATTGCCTAGGGACAAATGACCTTCTCGTTTAAAAAAGTTATCCACTTTTACTACCTTGCATTTTATTCGTAGTTTTATTCTCGCAAAGTACTCGTAGTTTTATTCTTCCAAAATAGTTTCATACTTGTTTTAGGTAAAGCAAACGTCAAGTGTGCGGTGGTCGATAGAACTTAAGGAAATATTTGTTCTGCCTTTAGCTCCTCGTTGGGTGCGACACACTTATTTATCAAAGAAGGCTACAAACGGTCCCCTATACTTGTGGGTTATCAGCGGTGCCATTGTATTTGGGCATGTCGCGGG
>NC_041381.1:13809750-13835104 GCF_002162155.2 Triticum dicoccoides
AACGGCCAAAACAGGCCCGGCCAACTGACCCCTCCTCCTCCATCTTGAGGGAGCGGGCCAGCTGCTCAATGCGAAGCGGTCGTCGCCGTCATCGAGGTCTCACGGGCCCAGCTAGCTGGCGGACGGGTCGCGGGGAGCAGAGCCAATGAGCGCCGCATGCACACGTCGGGCTGGCTGGCGCGTGGCATCCGGCTTGCACCAGTCGTCTCCAGTCGGTTTGCCGTACTGGTCGCTGCTGATCGTGACGGTGCCATTGCACTAGGTTTGGCCGTTCCGGGACTTCTCGGATTGGGCCTTCCTAGGGCCCAGAGAAGACGCCTGCCGGGTTTCCCCGAGGTCTAGGCCCCGAGAGTGGTGCAAACTGGATGTTGCGGGGGCATCAAGGCACCTCTGCTGCTCATTCGCAGCGGCGATGAGCTCGCGGACCTGCTACTGCCGCATCAGCTCCTCACCCTACAGGCTCTCCAGGTCTTGCACGACCACTACCGCGGCGCGCATGTTCTTGATGGGTGTCTTGAAGATAGGCGGGACCGTGTCTAGTGTGCGTCCAAGGGCCCCACCCCGGGCGCGCAGCCGACATGACGTCGTAGGCGGCTTCGTGCTCCCGCTGGGTGGACTCCATCCGGCGATGCGTAGCAGCGAGCAACATGGCCTCGTCTAGTAGGCAAACACGTTCCACATCGAGTCGAGCCCTGGCCAGGGTGACATCGACGTCAATGGCGATGGGGATGCTGAGATTCTGCAGGGTTGCGCGCAGCGGGTTAGCCTAGTTTGCGCGAGCCGCTGCGGCCGTGGCAGCGGCACTGGATGAGGAGGTGGTGGAGCCGGTGGTACCCTGGTGCAGAGCTCCTCCACGTTGCTGGAGACGGCATAGTCGACCGGGACAGGGGAGTTGGTGATACTGAGCACCCCACTAGGGTACTCATCGGCACGAACGCCATGAAGACACGCAGCGCGCCGAAAGGCACGATGGAAGATTCGGCGACCGGCCGGGCCCGCGCCGAGCGCGGGCACCAGGCCTTGCATGATGCGCTCGGCGGTGTCGATGAAGGGCCTCGTCTGGAACTTGACTTCGGCCGACGCCGCGAGCAGCCCCATGGTGGGCGCCAACTGTTGTGGTGATCTCACGGCAGATGTCATGGTATGGCTAAAAGTGGGGGGCTACATGAGGACGCATGGTGGGTTCGAGAGGCGAGGTTGGCATGAGCTAGTGCGTGGCACGAGACATACCCAGGTTCAGGGCCCTCCGGAGAGGTAACACCCCTAGTCCTATTGAATGGATGATATGCACTAGGTTACAGAGTTGCTCCTAGAGCTTTTTGGATGAAGGAGGAAGAGGTAACTGGTCCTTTGCGCTGCCTCGGGAGTGTATGTGGGTGTGTGTTCTACTAGGATCTGACCCTCTGCATGGAGGGGCTCCAAGGGGTCTGATAGGCTGGTCCCCCAGGGTTACAATGGTAATAATACATACGAGTGGGGCCCTGGTGTCATATGGGAGCCGGCAAGCCTGCCGGGTCCGCCGGGTGCGGGTCTCACCTGCCTTACCGAGTGCGGGTCTCACCTGCCTTACCGGGTGCGGGTCGCCCTGGGGCTGCCGGGCGTGGGTATGGCTTGCTTCCCGGCATTGTAGGACATCCTGCCAGGTTGCGCTAGTCGGTCAGCGCCGCCCAGCTACAGGGTTGCGCCCCCGGGACACCGCCCACCCCAGGCAGGGCGTGGGGCATTCTGCAGCCGCACTCGCCAGGGCCGGCATAAAGGCGGGGAATGTTGTAGCCATGCCTGCGGGTCGCTGGGAGTTGACTGCTGGAGGCCAGCCGACGTGCACGGTCGGCTGGCCGGGTGGCCGCACCTGGCCGACTCGCGCTAGGGAGCCGGCAAGGAGGCCACCCGGATTGAGGGGTTTGTCTTGTCTCGATGTTTTTGAAAGGATTCGGGCTCCGTTGCCCACAACTTTAGATTTTTATATTTTTTTAATGTATACTTCTTTCACTGCTGTGCTGACAGTGCAACCCAAAGAGTACTTAGAATACAATATTCAGGATTGATTTGTTTCTTTTAACTTTGTGTACGAATCTGTAGCCACCCTGCAAGTCATGTACACTTTACATGCAATTAACTATTTATCATCTAGAATCATACACACAATTAACTCAAGTAGATTTGATGTGACTCTATTATTTCCATCATAAGAGCATCTCCAACTGCAGCCGGCAAATTTCCACCCGCTTCTGTCCGCGGATGACGACATCCAACGCCATGGGGATACATTTTCACAACTCTAACCAACCAGGAGAAATTCATGCAAACACGGACCGATTTCATATAAACATGAAGGATTTCGTTTAAAAATGCCGGATTTTAATATAAATGTGATGGACTTCATTAAATTTACACGAACTAAGTGGTGCTAATCCCCCTCTCGAGCTATAATTAATACCTAATATCAATGGCCGCCTATGGATCCCATTGTCTTCCTCATGTCCGGCAGACACTTGCAAGGTCGACGAAGGTCCTCGCAAAAGATGAGCCGGGCAGGACACCGCCTATGTACGCAATTGTCGCCTCGATGGTGCCCTTCATGGGATCTTCCTCATGTCTGGTGGACACTTGCAGGGTCAACGAAGGTCATCACAAGAGATGAACCGGGCAAGACACCACATGTATACATAGTCGTCGTGTCGGTGGTGGCCTTCATGGGACCCAAGCGGCGGCGGCCTCCCATGTTTAACTTCTCCTCGATGATGGCGGTGGACACGAAGAGGCTAGCCACCGACTGGTCGCTCTCCGTGCACCCGGCTTCTGTCTCTGCCTGCATGTCGCTGCTGCAGGCACGAGAGGCGCCGCCACAAACACGGGAGTCGTGCCCACAGCAAACGCGGGCGCGGCCGCAGACACTAGTGGCACGGTACGACGCGCCAGCGAGGACGCCCGTGCCGGCGTGGAGCTACTCGCCACTCCTCATCGAGCTGAATTGGAGTGGCGAGTTATTGAACACGTGCCGGCTTGGGGCGACAATTGGCTCCGTCGAGCCAGTGGAAGAGTGGAGAAAATGGTGAAGGAGGAGATGGGGAGCGGTGGAGGGGTGCGATTCTTGTCCGCCGTCTGGCCTCGTTTAAATAGAGGGCGGAGGATGGGAGCTTGGCCGGCGTCTGGCCTCATTTAAATAGAGGCCGGATGGGAGGAGCTCGGCCGGTGTTGCGTTTAATTCCGGCCCGCTCATGAACAAACTTGTGGCTGAAGTAGGTTTCTCGGTTTGCATGCGGGTTTAATGGACGCGTTTGATGGAGGCGAGGAGGCATGTTCAGCTGGACGTGTAGTGGGCGGCACAGCATTCCCTACTACTGATAGTATACTACTACCTTCGTCCTGATTTATTGGTTCCCATTATAATCTGTGTCAAATTTTGACCATAAATTTGACTAACACAATGTCCATAGATTTCATTAAAAAAATATCATTGAAAACTATGTTAAAATACGAATCCAAGTTATAATTTTTGTTGACATGCACTAACATTTCGTCAGTTAAATCTTTAGTCAAAATTTAGCACAAATTACAAAAAAGACTAATAAACCAGACGTAGGTAGTAGTAGTATTTGATTTGACAGCTAGCAAAACCAGGACAGTAAAACAAATTGAGAAATGGGTGGTAAACTAGTAAACCAGGACAGTTCCCGGCTTTAATGCAGACAAGGGAGAGGGTAGCGGTTGCCGAAAAGTTGAACCGCCATTAATGGGAGTGGGAGTGGGCATGTCTTTCAAGTACACTATTTGTGTCTTTGCTGACCCTGCAACTTGTGCGCTGGCAGCTTTGGTTGTAAAAACTTGCTCCTCTCCATGTTCTTGAAAAGAGAGAACCTAAACCATAGGATTCCCCACACGCAAACTTTTAGGAATATTAACAATTTCTAGATAGATCCGAAGGACTAGAATATCATCAGAGATTAGCCATGGATAGAGGTGCGCGGAAGTTATCTAACCACGTGCCACAAACATTAATTTAACCTACCGCAACTTATTTAGGACTAAAAGGCTTTGTTGTTGTTGTTATTGTTGTTGTTGTTGTATCATATTATTTTTTTAAATTGAATTTCCATTTCTAGAGAAAAGATAATGCATAAGTACTAGTCAATAGGTAACATATCCAGTTATGTTGAGCTTTGAAATAATAGATTCAGGAAATACAGTGATCGGAAGATAAGTGTGTCAAGTTCTTCGTTAGAAGATCTGAAGCTCGATTGGTGAAAACTTCAGTTCTTCCAATAAATAGAAATATATCTGTCTCAATCATCACAGAATAAATATAAGATTGAGAAGTTGCCGGCGCCAGTTTGCTAGTATAATTATTTTAAAATATACTAAACATGTGCGAGGCAACGTTGGGAACAGCGGCCAGCCTTTACCCCACGGCGCCTCCACAGCCCCCCTTGCCCGTCATCTCGTTGTGCTAGGTTATATATGGCGCCTTGTCTTGCTCAACAAAATACAAAGAGAGATACAGAGACAGCGCGCGTGTGTGTGTATATAGTCAGATGCATGTTACTTGACTCACCAACTAATTAACCTGGGCTTGGATCAAGCTATATAATAAGTCTATCTACAATTCACCCCCTTGACCTAACACACCTACTCCATTAATACATGGAGTAGCATATATGTATATATCGTTCTACCGTGACGACCACGCGAGATTAGCTAGCTTGTCTAATTTGCTTGGAGGTAGCTAGGTAGGCACATATACAAGGTACACGCGTGTGACGAGAGGATGGGGAGGGCGCCGTGCTGCGAGAAGGTGGGGTTGAAGCAAGGAAGGTGGACGGCGGAGGAGGATGACATACTCACGAAATACATTGCTCAGCACGGCGAGGGCTCATGGAGGTCTCTGCCCAAGAATGCAGGTAAATATGACATGAGCTTGCTGTGACTACTTTAGCGGGGTTTTCACAGCAACTACTAGCTAGTTAATTAGTTGAAACTTAATGATCAAAAAGATTAAGTAACTAGCTACACATTGGTGAAGAACATGTATTACATATGTTAACATATTCCTGCTTCCGTTGGTATGCAACTATGTATACTACTCCAGGGCTGCTGAGGTGTGGCAAGAGCTGCAGGCTACGGTGGCTCAACTACCTGAGCGACGGGGTGAAGAGGGGCAACTTCTCTAAAGAGGAGGATAATCTCATTGTCAAGCTCCATGCCACCCTTGGCAGCAGGTACGGATCCGTGGATACCATTACCAGTACAACTTCCTGTTTGCCTTCGCAAGAAGATATGTTATCAAACTTTTATCTGTTGCAACTTCTTGTGTGTGCGGTTCTATTTTCAGACAAGAGATGTTTGCATTCATATATTTTTTTCTTATATTATTTGCATTCATGTGGAGACTGGTGTGAGAAACTCTAGCGATTCGTACAGATGTAAGGGTAGACCAGGAAAGCAAAGAGGCAAGGGTGCCCCTGGTTTCTCTGTCACACTCTGATTTCGTTTGGCAAAAAGTTCGGTTGGACGAAGGGTTAGTATGTGGGACCTGGAGGCGAGGAAGTGAATGTACCATGTTCCTTTTCTATACCTAATAATGAAGGACGGTGGTTTCTGCAAAATAAAAATGTCCTTCGCGGTGCGTTTTCTGAAATTTTCGCCTGTCATCTATATTTGCGCTGCCAAGTTCGAGTAAAAACTCTTGTGTCTTATACACTTGCAGATGTTTCCTCACCATATAGCTATGCGACTTGGTACTAATAACGGTTTTTCTCCCTATGTGTTATATGAGCCGTGTGATAGTGATTATTTCCGCCCCGCCTGGCCTGCTGTGCCTCCAAAGGCAGCCCATGTAGCTCTGCGCTGCTTTGCATGTTTGTAGGTTGCTGGCTACTTAAATGCCACATCACGCAACGAGTTTTAGGAGGTGTACCCCGGCCTATTATAAACTGACTAGATGATTAAGGATCAGTCGCCCTTTTGCAAGTCTTTCATGTAGTTTGAAGTATAAATACGAAAAATACTAAACAGGATAAAAGTATTATTATTGTATATAATCAGATAGCGGCCGAGTGAACTGGGCTCGGGTGTGTCTCCCCACCTTCCTCGGCGGCTTGGGGATACGCGACCTGCAGCGCGCCGACGTCGCCTTGCGCACCCGATGGCTCTGGCTCCAGCGTACTGATGCTTCGCGCCCCTGGAGTCATCTGCACCTCCCCCATGACCCTGCGGCCTCGCAGATTTTTAGGGCCTCCACCTCTTGGGAGGTGCGTGATGGTCGCACCTGCAGGTTCTGGACTGACCCCTGGATCGATGGCAAGGCCATCCCCGAGCTTGCCCCACTCGTGTTCTCCCTGGTCTCCAGACGGCATCGTCGTGATCGCACGGTGGCCGAGGGGCTCCCTGGGCGCGCCTGGGTGCGCGACATTGCCGGCGCGCTCGGCCCGGCAGCCCTGATCCAGTATGTCGAACTCTGGCGCATGCTTCAAAACGCTACCCTCTCGGCTGGGCCTGATGTGCTGCGATGGAAGTGGACGGAGTCCGGCGTCTATTCCGCCAAATCCTGCTACCTCGCGCTCTTTCACGGATCCACGACCGACGCGTCATGGAAGCTCACCTGGAAGACTTGGGCCCCCTTACGCATCAAGATCTTCATCTGGCTTGCCCTGCAAGACCGATGTTGGACGGCCGACCGCCTTGCCCGGCGAGGGCTGCCCCACAATGACAGTTGTGTGCTGTGCGACCAGACCACTGAGGACATGCACCACCTGTTCACCTCCTGCCCCTTCTCCCGCCAAATTTGGCATGAGGTCCTTTCTTGGTGCCGATCGACTGCCATGATCCTCAACCCCGACACAACGTTCGCGGACTGGTGGATGGATGCTTGCACTTCATCACCCTCGGCTCTGCGGAAGGGACTCTGCTCCATCATCGCCCTCACCGCTTGGGCCATCTGGAGACACCGGAATGGATGCGTGTTCGATCAGCGGCAACCCTCGATCGCAACTCTGCTGCAATCCATCCAAGAAGACGCTCGCCTGTGGGCTAGTGCCGGCGCCAACGGCTTGGCGAACCTGATTCCTGAGATTTAGGCTTAGCTTTTTTGTAATGAGGGGTGAGCAGCCCCTCTCCTAGCTGCTCCGGCCACTTGTGCCCGCGCCGATCTGTGTACGCGTGGCCAATGTCGGCATGTCTCTCTGTACTTTCAGCCCCCTCCTATCAATGCAATGATACGCAATCTTTGCGTATTCGCGAAAAAAAAAAAGATAGCGGCACTTACAGTCATGCTCGACAGCTTGAACTGTGCAGCTCTCCTCCCGTTCACTATCTCACGAAAAACAGTGTGCATCCTGCGCATGACCTGTTCATGCTACACTCCAGTTCTAATTAATAATTAATCAATTTAATTCGTCTGTGTAACCATGACGTCATATCCACATGAAGTGTTTGTGCATTTTATAATGTTTGTCTAGTTTTTAAAAAAAGATTTTATGTATCAAAATGTTGCTTATGTATTTTAGAAAAAAGATGTCCTTTTTAAAAAATGTGTTCATGTAATTCCAAAAGTGTTTGCGTGTTAAAACAATGTTAGTAATTTTAAAAAGCCATGTGATTCCAAAAATGTCCATATGTTTAAAAAAAGAATGTTGATACACTTTTAAGCTAACACAATTTAAAAGCGAGTTGGAGTATTGGGGACGGTGTACGGAATGGGTGCATGGTGTAGCTCACGTATGGCGGCCCTCGCGTCAAGCCTGACTAGATTAATTTTAAAAGTTATAATTATTATCCTAAATAGGTTTTTTTTACTCATCTGCTCCATTAATGCAGAAATAAGTAAAAAAGTATAATTAGATCTATCTCGAATTTTTGAGAACCCTTTGAGAAGGCGTTCAAGGGGTTCTCAAATAAAACATAAAAGTAAAAAAACCTTCATTTCATGAAGGTTTTATTTTATGTAATCATTTAGGTGTTAATGTAAACGAACCATAACTATGTAAGCCTATTCCTAATAGATTTATACCAAAATAACAAATCCAAATTATAAGAAATCCTATCAAAGCTATAAGTGCAGAATTCCTACCCTTCCAATTTGGATTTGTTCTACTATGTAAATAAATTGTGAATATGGTCCAAGTAATAAATGCCCAAGTTTCCTTAGGATCCCAATTCCAATAGGATCCCCAGGCCTCATTAGCCCATACTGCTCCACAAAGAATACCTATGATAAGTTTGACATGCGGTGGCCAAGATCATCGCCTTGAAATTGACCCATTCAAACGCATTGAGATCACATGGGCACTACGACCACTATTTGTGAAGGCGGAAAGAAGGATAAGCGGCCACACAAGAGGAGCGCCATGTTGAAATAAAACATGACATGTGGAGGGTTTATGCCATGCTTATTGAGCTAGGGGCATGATACTTCTTTTTTCTTCCGTTGCAACCACAAGCATGAGCATGTTTTCTAGTAATGGAATTAGAATTTTAATACAACAATCTCATTATACCAATGTGTGTACGCTTTGTAATGGTTGATGTATGTTACTTAGATGTTTCAATGAACATATGTGGTATGTATTCCTGATTGTGATGTATATTATGTAGATTGAAATGTTGTGATTTTAGACAAGATCAGGTCCACCAAACCAACAACTTTTAATTTATGTGGGATAGCAGACCATCTGGTGTCGTGCTCAAGACTTCTTCACTCACTCAGAATGCTCCGTGTACACTAGAGAGGGGCAGCTGCTAGTAGTCTAGTAGAGCCCTGGACCTCGCCTCTCAACATTTGTATTTGTCAATGTTCTTAGTGGCGTTGAGGATCTTTTGAAGTACTCCCTCCATTCCTAAATATAAACCTTTTTAGAGATTATGATATGAACTACATACGAAGCAAAATGAGCGAATCTGCACTCTAAAATATGTATGTATACATCCGTATGTTACGCTCTAGACCTTGTGTAACAATGAAGAACATTATTCTAGTGTATGCAGGGCGGATGGTGCAGATGAACCATCTTATATACATATGCATTGTGAAATGCAAGTAGTTATACTACTCTGACTGTACATAATCACTTTGCTTAGCTCGTAAAATGTCAAGATCGTGCATAGATATCTCCCTTTGCTTTTAGCTATGACGACGTTTAAATAGATATATCTAACTGGCTAGCATGTACCTTCTTGGAATGGCTGACAGGTGGTCGGTGATCGCCAGCTACCTGCCAGGGCGGACTGACAACGAGATCAAGAACTACTGGGACACGCATCCCAGTCGGCATATCTACAACTTCCGGCACGTGTACGCTGCGTTTAGCGGAACCACCGTAACCATCGACGTCAACAAGCTTTCCGCCACTACCAAGCGCCGAGGCGGCAAGGCGCCCAGGAGCAGCACGAAGATGCAGCCCATGCCTGAGCCCACCAAGCCCAAGGAAGGCTCAAGCCCGGTCGACGCCATATCGACAACATCAAACCAGGCCGACCCAGACCGGGACCAACAGCCCATCAACAACATTACTTGTGGTGTTCTCTGCAGCGAGGAGGCCATGGTCATGGACCCGGTAGATCAGAATGGTATGGTTCTACTCATGGGAACCAACTGCTCAGACGACTCGGTGAATCAGATCGGGGTTTTTGAGGAGGAAAGCGAGATGGAGGCCCTGCTTTCATGCATCAACGACGACATGGCAGCTAGTGTGCTTACTGGCATCGAGCAGGGAGGCCACTCTCCTCGGGTGGAGGATCTGCTTGACATGGACTGGGAGGGTTTTGCATCCCATCTATGGGACCAGCCATCCCAAAGTGATCTGCTAATGACCGCTGAGCCGCAGGCAATGACCGGCTTCAAGTCAGACGAGCTTGAGTCGTTTGTCAGTTGGCTCCTCTCCGATGACGCGTGATAAGAGAATCAATCAAGAACGTCCCAAAGAGGAAGATGAATGACGATGGCGCCGATAGGGGAGGGTCCTTCGACAACGGATCATGGACCAACAACGACGAGCTAGGTTTTAGTACAACCTAGCTAAGATGTCAGGAAAACAAGCTACCCTAGCTAGGATCGAGCAGGAACCAGAGGAGGACGTACCTGGCCGCCTTGGAATGGGTTTCACTCGATGACAGTGGCGGTCACCTCCTCGCGTGTTTCTGAATATAAACCATGAAAACAGTCTCATGGTTTGGTGAGAGTGATGAATAGTACTCTTCTTGTTGCTGAAGCCATCAAAGAAGTAAAGAACCTGCGAGGTTGCACATAAGCCAAACCAGTTTGAATCCCAACAGGAAACAACATCTTGGTCCCGTTGCTTGGTGAGTGGAGAACTGCACTATCAATGACTAAGCTACAGTCCCTGTAAACGAAAATGGCTAAGCTGCAGATCTGTGTCCAATTTTGTGAGTTTGATTCTGTCGCGTGACTGGTCGGCTGTGTTGGGATGGATGTACATTCGGGTAACTAAAAATCTAAAACCGATTGACCTATGCATATTTGGGTAACTAATTTGGATTCCATTTGGTAGCCTGCCGTTTCATGCACTTTCAATAATATCAATTGAACCCTTGTCTTCTTCAAAAAGAAAAGAATTGAACCTTTGCCAAAACAAAAAGAAAGAAAGGGGCTTGGTTTTTACATTGAAAAACTTGTCTCTTGCACTAAATTTCAGCTATTGATGTGTATGCACGTACCTGCTATTATTGCAACGATTAGATCATGAAACTCTTGCATTTATGAACATTTGTTTTGTATTTATGAACATATTTTCAATTTACAATAAATTTTTGAAATCAAGATATTTTCTAGATTCACGAACAATATTTGAAATGGTGAACATTTTTTTTAAATCATTAACACTAATAAAACTTCGTGAAGTTTTCTTGAAATTCTTGAATAAGTTATCAAATTGATGATTTTTTTTTTCAAATTCATGATTTTCTGAAATGCAGAATTTTTTTTCAAATTTGCCATCAAATTTGGAAATTCAGAAAAAGTAAGCCCTGATTTTTTAGTTTGAGATTAGTGAAGAGATGATGAAGTAAGAAAACAAAAAAGAAAAATAAATAAAAAGAAACAAAACCCGAAAGATGGAAATAAAACTAGGGTGACCAGCTTGTAGATGGGCCGGCCCAAAATATATGCGGGGTGCGTTGGGATGTGCAATTGGTGGCTATTTGCTGACCTACGCCGAAAATAAGGAGTTCCCATCAGCGCCTTAGGTGCGCGAATCAGCCTGTGGCACTCGCACGGGCGTCGCACGAGCCATGTCATATTTCTCATGCGACTTTTGCTCTCTTGGCTGCACCGATCGATTCGCTCGCTAGCTTTTCTGAAAAACAGAATTCATTGCTAGCTGACTGCTCGTGCGTGCATCTACTCACCTTTTTTTGGGTGCCGCTATGTTGTTTTTGGAAACAAAACCAGTTATCGATTTTTAATGTAAGAAATGTTCATGAATTTCCAAAACGTTCAGTGATTTTAAAACATTAATGAATTTGACAAAAGGTCATTTATTTGAAAAATTCATGAATTTAATTTTTGTGAATTTGAAAAAAGTTCATGAAGTTGAAAAAAGTTTATGAATTTGAAAAAGTTCATGGATTTGATTATTAGACGAATTAGAGAAATCATGAACTTTCAAAAGTTCATAAATTCAAAAAAAATGTTCCCGAGTTTGAAAAAGTTCACGAATTTTTTTAAAGTTTGGATATTAGGAAAAAGTTCATGAATTTAGAAAATGTTCAAATTATTTTAAAAAATAAATAAAAAGTAAAATATCAAAATACAAAAGGTAACAAAAAAACAGCTTGAGGCTTCTAGAAGCTTTGAACTCTGTCCAAAAACTTCGACAAGCTTCCAAGAAATTGATCAAAACCCACCCAAAAAAGAGAAATGACAACAAGAAAAAAAACAAACATGAAAAAATATATATGAAACCGACCAAACAAAACCAAAGTAAAAAAACCATTTGTCGTGCGACCTTTGCTCTCTATTGGGTGCACTGCTCGATTCGCTCACTAGCTGAGTGCCCATCCATGCACTCATAAAATGCTATTAAATTTTAAAGTAAGAAATGTTCACGTATTTTAAAAATGTTCCCTGATTTGAAAATTTTAATGATTTTGAAAAAAATATGAATTAAATCATTTTGTGAGTTTGGAAGAAGTTCATGAGCGTGGAAAATGTTTGTGGATTCAAAATTTCATGGATTTGAGAAGGGGTCATGAATTTGAAAAAAATATGAATTAAAAAACCATGAATTTTAAAAAGTTCACTAATTTGAAAATATCTTCGCGGGTTTGAAAAAAATCATGAAATTGTTAAAATTTCACAACAACAACAACAACAGCAACAACAACAACAAAGCATTTAGTCCCAAACAAGTTGGGGTAGGCTAGAGGTGAAACCCATAAGATCTCGCGACCAACTCATACCTCTGGCTCATGGATAGCAAGCTTCCACACACCCCTCTCCATAGCTAGTTCTTTGGTGATACTCTAATCCTTCAGGTCTCTCTTAACTGACTCCTCCCATGTCAAATTCGGTCTACCCCGACCTCTCTTGACATTCTCCGCACGCTTTAGCCGTTCCCTATGCACTGGAGCTTCTGGGGGTCTACGCTGAATATGCCCAAATCATCTCAGACGATGTTGGACAAGCTTCTCTTCAATTGGTGCTACCCCCAACACTATCTCGTATATCATCATTCCGGTCTCTATCCTTCCTCGTGTGGCCACACATCCATCTCAACATACGCATCTCCGCACACATCCATTCTCCACACATTTTTTTAAATTTCACAAATTTGAAAAAATCTCAATTTAGAAAATATTGAAATTATTTTCTAAAAATAAATGAAAATAAAAAAGAAAAAAGACAAAGAAAAGATAACCAAAAAACAGTTCGAAGCTTCTAGAAGCTTCCACGTCTGTCCAAAAGCTTCTACAAGCTTTCAATAAACAAATCAAAACCGAACAAAAAGAGACAGAAATGGAAACAAGAAAAAAAGAATATGAAACGGACCAAATAAACCAATGTAATTCTTTTTTAGAGAAACCAGCCCCAAAAATGCTACCTTTGGAAGGTTCGAAAAACCGGTGAAGAGTTAAAAAGAGCAGCCCATCTAACTCCCCTAACGTTGGAAGAGGGTGTACGCTATGTACCAAAATTTAAGTAAACGGCGTGTGAAGCGCGAAATAGGAAATGGAGAAAAGATTAGCCACAAGTTTTTTTTTTGATTCATGCCACCTGTGGTCTTGGTCGTAGCTCGGTTGTATTTGTATTTAGACTAACTAGCAAAGTGGCCCGCTCGATGCGCGGGCTAGAATTTGACAAAGTTTATAATAAGAGTTCTACTAACATAGTTTTGTCTTGGTTATGTTTTTTGTTATATTTATATATAAATCCATGTATCATTTCCCTTATAAGCATGCATGTTGTCTTAACTGTATTTTATGTTCGGTCGCATTGAGAAAATTATATTTCTTTCACTCTTTGGCATTTTTATTATATTTTATTATAAAAAAATTCTGTACACAAATTTGGTAGTTGTCATTGATTTCGTGTAGGCATACGTAAATTTGCTAATGTTGTGCAAGATTGACATATTCATTTTAATTTTGGTGATTTTTTACTTTAAAATTTTTGTTTCCATGAGCATTTGTTTTAGTTATGTTCATACACGTACACTAAGCAGCACCAATGTCATATTTTCATTTATGTAGTTCTTTTGAAACCATGTAACCATGATCTCATTGGCCTATGCGAGAAAGGATAGTTATTTTTGTAGGATCTAAGTAAATTTGCTACTGGCATTAATCTAAGTAAAAGATCCCAAACATATAAATGCATAACAGAAATTATATTTGTTACATGTAAAGTTTATTGTGCAAATGAAATTTATGTCTATAAAATGGAAATTAAGGGAACCATCCAAACATTCAAATTGTTACCACAATAGAAAAAGACAGATCATGAGAAATGATAATGAACAGTAATCTCAATGGATATTCATTAATGACTTCATATGAAATATCATCTTACAGTAGCACTAAGGCATTAATAAATATGTTCACATTTTTTTTATTGCTGCTTGAAGAACATCCCATGCAGCTCTCATCTCGAGTACTATTTACGTAAACCAATCAAAGTTATGGGATTGGCAATTCGAATGTTTTTTTAGCACAAGTGAAACAGTGGTTGAAACTTCATATGGTAACAATAAAGCACGAAAATACAACATGAAATTGCGGCATATCATGTAACTTCAAATACTATTATGATAGTTGGATTTGGTAAAAATAGAGTTGCAATAACCATATTGAGATGGCAATCAATTACGATTAACAGTCGAAAACACATGTATGTCCATGGTGAAATAATCTAATGTTGAAGAGTCCACCAAAATGTTTATGCGTTATTACCACCTTTGATCATATGTAAGAACAGAAAATATATTATAGCATAGACATTAAGTCTTGACTTCACAAAATAACAATTATCTAAAAGGAAAATTTTGATAAAAGTATTGTCATCACTATCACAATGTAGAATATGTAATGATTTAATTGACATCGTTACTGGACCATTCGAGAAGCTTTTGTACCAAGAAAGGTGTGGAGAATTAGGCAAGTGAGGAAACAATGTAATTAACATGATTATAAAGACAATGATGTACATTGAGAGTATTGCAAGTCATTACCATATAATGCATGTACTACCTTCCTCCAAATTTGACACACATAATTGTAGTACTTTTTGATGGAATTGGACATTTTGGCAAGAAGAAGCATGTATACTATGGACTTCTATATCTTTCATTCTCTGCATATAGGTAGAAGACAATCCGATCGATAACTTAGTTAATCAAAGAATGTTCACATCCGGGCTTAACTGAAAGGGAACATATGGCTATTGAAGAACCTTTAGCTTCTTACAGAGATTTCTCTAAAAAAAAGGAAGTTCGTGAATCCACCAATGATTTCCCTAGGATATTTACATACCGCTTTTTGTTGGCAGTGAACAGAAGAGACCTTTATTATGGCAATTTCATAATAGGTATTGTACACAACAGGATATCTATTTGACCTTGTGATAATTCTTGCTCTTGATGTCCATGCATGTTCAAGTCATCCTACTTCTGCTCATATTGCAGGTTTATGCCTATTCCATTTCAGCTTCTCCACGTCACTGGATGTTGTTTCTCGGTACTATAGAATTAATTGAGGCCATCAATGTAGGTAAGATTGTTATTTTCGGTACTGGTGAGAAGTGAGAAAAATATCTACATGCATGACACATCCTCTCCTATTTTCAGTAATATTAACTTTTCTAGTTCTAAACGCATTTCAATGGTATCATTAACAACTTACAAAGAATAACATAATTACCCTATATGCAGCAATTTGGGTAAAAGAAAACAATAAATAACATTGTATAGGCCTGCAAAAACATTTTACAACTATAATAAATAGATTACTACTACAATCACATCTGAGGCTTTACATAGATTTAAGTTGTATAGACATCACAACCCATTCATTAAAAAATAGGCAATAAGAAAATGAATCATTCATAAAAGAGCGGCTACCGGAATTATTACTTAAAAACATATAACTTCGATAGACAATCATGAAAAGTAGAAAAATTCATATCTCTTCTGTTCCAAATGTTTCTCCACTAAGGAATATTGATCTCTTTAATCGGTTAATCCTCATACGGACACACTGCACTGCACTTAAAAAATCGGAAGAAGCCTGGATCAACTGATGATGCAATTGGGACAAAAATATATATCATATAATCTGAGGTCTCTGGCTAGAGTAAGCCTTTTCATATATCCTGCATCTATGTGACCGAGGGGTGTGAGATCTACCCCCTGGATACATGGCTTTTAGCACGGCGTCCTAGGTGTGGGCAAACAATACGAATACACCTTGATAGTTTCATCGGTCTACCACCACAAGAGCAGCAATCAGCTTCAGCAGCCTTCGCCCAGTTCCCTTACGTATTTGGCAAGTTAAGGTACCCTTACGTATTAAAGTGTTTATGTGGTTTGTGCATAAACAAGTCATTCTGACTAAGAATAACCTTGCAAAACGTAATTGGGTAGGTCCGTCTCGATGTAGCTTCTGTGATCATTCTGAAAACATCAAACACCTCTTTCTCGATTGTCCGTTGGCTAAGATTCTGTGGCGGTCGATTCATATTGCTTTTAATATCAGTCAGCCCACCTCTATTAGTATGTTATTTGAAACATGGCTAGATGGGGTGGATTCTAACATTGCAAGACACATTCGGGTTGGTGTTTGTGCACTTTTGTGGGCAATATGGAATTGCAGAAATGACTTAGTCTTTAACCGATCAACAAACATTCACTTTTTGCAGGTTATCTTCAGGGCCACGGCGTTCATGCGTATGTGGTCGCTACTCACTCCGACGGAGGCCAGGGAGCGTTTGATTACTGCGTCTACCCGATGGGAGATGGTAGCTCGGGATATTTTCAACCGGTTTGGATGGCGGTCATGTAATATGATAGACATGTAGTGATCCTATTGTTTTGCCAGCCGGTTGTGGCTTTGGGCTTTTCTTATTTACAGATTTTGTTATAGTTTGTACTATGACCTTTCGGTACTATGCTACTGGTTTATCCTTTTAATAATATGAGCCGTATGCATCTTTCTGATGCAGAGACTGGGGCACGTCCCCTTTTCCGAAAAAAGCAGCCTTCGCCCAGTTCCTGCTACCACCTACCTACCTGCTGCAGAACATGCGGAGAATAGTGCAATGCAGCGTGTGAGGGGCAAGGTGATGGAACAGGTCCAGGAGCTACGGCCATATATCAAAGTACAAACATGTACATAATTTCACTTATAATTTTGCTTTTGCTAGGAATACACGCAATTAAGTGCATGTATATACTAAAAGATGATCAATAAAAATATAAATAGAACGATGAGAATCATGCATATGGTTCATAACACTATTAATTTTCTTATCCTCCCAATACCATGGTATATTTATACCAATCAACTGGATTATTTAAGACTAATGACTAACAAAAATCAACACATACAGGACATGTCTGTTGTCTTTATATGGGATTGCAGATGAAGCAATTAGCATGGTAATTCGCGAATCTTTCCTGTACATGCGGCTATGTATTAGTCTACATGTCATAGTCGAGACATCGTTGCGTGCGGCACCGTAGACACAAGGATGATTCCTGGACTGTCTCACCTGGTAGCTCGATGTTCTCAAAGGCCATCCTCGCTGGTGGTTGTCCTAGTTGACCTGGTCACCACGATCAGTATGGTTGCTGTACACCTGCAGAGGTCCATGGCGCTTGTCCTCAAAGCGCTCTTCAACATCAGTCAGTCAACAACATTTGCCGAATCTAGATCTAGCACGCAATAATAGTACACATGGTAGAACGTATATGCAACTTGCCTCCCTATTTTGAACATCTGTTTATATACATCTAATAGTCGACGTCGCAGTCTCCATATGTGATTTCTGTAAGGATGGGAGGATGTAGCCATTATTATTGTTTGAATTTCAGCTTGGGGAGGAAGCAATCTTACCTGCTACCTCTGCGGTATTAGGATTGGGAGTAATATTGGTGGCACAGATTCACACATGCTCTCTATAATGATGGGACGAAGGAGCCACTATTATTATCTGGGAAAAGCAGGAAGAGAAGCTTGCTTACCTGCTACCTCCGTGGTATTGGGATTGTGAAGAAGATGAAGACGCTATGGTGGGGTGGAAGGTCGACAGCTTGGCTAGTTTTTCCTCGCCGATCTTCGCAATATGGAGGATCGCAAATCCCAATCCACCCCCAGCCTTGGTCGTCTTCCCATGCGAGAGTAGTTACAGGCTGGTGGTCTTCCCCATCCAGGAGTTGCATCTGTTCTAGATAGCATGTCCATGGGATGGCAATGGGAAGAAGAGGAAGGTCGGGACCTAAGGCATGTGTGATATGCATCTGTTCTTCATGATGTCACCTCCACGGTAAGGGCAAGGGATGGAGCGGAGAGAAAGATCAGGACCTGGGGCATGGTATGCAGCCGGACAAATCCGAATCCACAACTAATCCACGCCCAGCCTCGGCCGTCTTCTCATGCGAGAGTAGTTACTGGCTGGTGGTCTTCCCCATCCAGGTGTTGCATCTATTCTCAATGACACATCCATGGGATGGCGATGAAAAAAGAGGAAGGTCGGGACCTATGGTATGCAGCCGTACAGGACCTATAACTCAAGGACGTGTAAAAGTTATACGCATGTGTTTTGTTAGCGTGATGTTTGTGCTGGAATTTTGTCCATTTTGGGCCTAGCCTAGTAGCAGTTTCAGAAATTCCTAATAAATCCTAGAGGCCCACGCAGCCCATTTGTGCAAGGCAAGAGGTGGAACTAAAGTTTAGTCCCACATTGCTAGTTTAGAGGGAGTTGGATCTCTTTATAAGGGAGGCTCCTTTCCCACTTGTATGAGCATGAGAATAAGAGGGACATCCACGCGCGCTCCTCTGCCGCCCGCCACGCCACGACGCGCCGCGCCACGCTCGGTCCCTTCAGCTCCCGGCGCTGCCCTCTCGCCTCCTTCTCTTGCGCCTATAAAAGAGAGGTCGCTCCTCTCAGCAAGACGCACCAGAACTACTTCTTCCTCTGGCCACCGGTTCCTGAGCACTGCTAGGCCTCCGAAACCGCACTCTTTGAGTCCTGTACGGGAGAGGGTGATAAGGTTTTTGGGGAGTGCTCTGCGCGACTACTGGCTGCTTCACCACGGACGATCCGGTCGCCGACGACTTCTTCCCCGACGTCCACGACCTCCTCGACGACATGGCAGGAGAGGACACCGACCCCAAGTCCAGCGCTTCTGTTGCTGCTGTGCCGTACGTGTTCTTCTCCTTTCTGTTAGAAGTCCTGCTACAGTTCTTGGCTCTAGTTTCTGTCCTACGTATGTTAGGTTCTATGTCATATAAGCAACTTCATCTAGTGACTGTACTAGATGTGTTTACCTCAAGTTCATATATGCAAACGATGTTTACCTTCTCTCTATCAGATTGCATGACTTGCTTTATATTTGCTATTTTAGTCGTGTTTTATCTACTATTTCTGTTAATAAAATCATTCGATAAATTGCTCATATTTCCAACAATCCAAAAACCTTATTATAGGCAATTTACCTCGAATGGTTTTGCTGCTTCCATGAGACCTCCTATGTTTGAGGGTATCCACTATAAGAGGTGGCGCGTGAGAGCAGTCTTATGGTTTCAAACCATGAGTTGCTATGACGCCACTCTTGGCAAACCTGAAGGAGAGCAAGATGCCCAACAGGCACAAGCTTTTCAGAAAATGGATACCTTGTTTAAGGCTGCTCTCTTGAGTGTTCTTGGTGAGAACATAGTTGATGCTTATGCGTCAATTGACAATGGAAAAGATATGTGGGACGCACTCGAGGCCAAGTTTGGGGACTCGGATGCCGGCACTGAGCTGTACATCATGGAGCAATTCTATGATTATAGGATGACTGAAGAGCGCTCCGTGGTTGAGCAGGCTCACGAGATACAGTCATTTGCTAGAGAACTTGAGCACTTCAATTGTATCCTACCGGACAAGTTTGTTGCCGGGGGTATCATCACTAAGCTTCCTCCTTCGTGGAGGAACTTTGCTACCTTACTGAAGCATAAGAGACAGGAGTTTTCCGTTCCGGATCTCATTGGCACTCTTGATGTGGAAGAAAAGGCGAGAGCAAAGGACACACGTGCTTGAGGTATTGAGGGAGGATCTAGTGCCAATCTGGTACAGAAGAAAAACTTCCAGTCCCACAAGTTCAAGAACAAGGGCAAGTTTGATGGTAAAGGAAAGTTTGATGGGAAGAACAAGGCTGTGCAGCACACGAACTTCAAAAAGAAGAATGACAAGAAGAAAGGTGCTTGTCATGTGTGTGGAGATCCTGATCATTGGGCTCCTAGTTGCCCCAATCGCTATGACAAGCGTCATCCTGGGAAAGGCGGCAAGACCTCTAATGTTGTCATCGGAGACATTGACATGAAGGATGCTGGGTATGGTATATTTCCCACTATTCTTTCAGTATGTCATTCTCCTGATTGGTTGATTGACACAGGTGCTAATGTGCATGTATGCGGTGATATTTCCATGTTTTCGTCTTATCAGACCGCAGGGATTTCAACCGTGCTGATGGGCAACGGTTCAAGTGCTTCTGTTCGTGGTGTTGGCACGGTCGATCTGAAGTTTACTTCGGGGAAGATCGTGCGGCTGAAGAACGTGCATTATGTCCCCTCCGTCAATAAAAATCTTGTTAGCGAATCTCTTCTGTGTAGAGATGGCTATAAGCTTGTCTTTGAGTCGAATAAATTTATAATATCCAAGTATGGAACCTTTGTTGGTAAAGGCTATGAGTCAGGAGGCCTGTTTCGTTTATCCTTATCAGACGTTTGCAATAAAATTGTTAATCATATTTGCAACAATAGTGAATCAAATGTGTGGCATTCACGACTTTGTCATGTTAACTTTGGTTGCATGTCGCGACTAGCGAAGTTGAACTTAATCCCTAGTTTCACCACCGTTAAGGGATCTAAGTGTCAAGTGTGTGTGCAAGCTAAACAACCTCGTAAATCTCACGTGACTGCAGAGACGAGAAATCTTGCACCACTAGAACTTATACATTCAGATCTATGTGAAATGAATGGTGTTTTGACAAAAGGTGGAAAGAAATATTTCATGACGTTAATTGACGACTCCACTAGATACTGCTGTGTGTATCTTCTGAAATCTAAGGATGAGGCTTTGAACTTTTTCAAGATCTATAAAGCTGAAGTGGAAAACCAACTTGATCGGAAAATCAAGAGGCTTAGGTCCGACCGTGGTGGAGAGTATTTTTCCAATGAATTTGATGCTTTTTGTGCGGAACATGGTATAATCCATGAGAGGACGCCTCCCTACTCATCTCAGTCAAATGGGGTGGCCGAAAGAAAGAACCGTACTCTAACTGATTTGGTTAACGCCATGTTAGACACATCGGGTCTCTCCAAGGCATGGTGGGGGGAGGCGATATTGACTGCTTGTCATGTCCTAAACCGAGTTCCCACAAAAAACAAAGAGATAACTCCATTCGAAGAATGGGAGAAGAAAAGGTTAAAACTCTCTTATCTGCGAACATGGGGTTGTTTGGCGAAAGTCAATGTTCCAATTCCAAAGAAGCGGAAACTTGGACCAAAGACTGTGGATTGTGTTTTCTTGGGATATGCTTTTCATAGCATTGGCTATAGATTCTTGATTGTAAAATCTGAGATACCTGACATGCATGTCGGTACGATCATGGAGTCGAATGATGCGACTTTCTTTGAAGATATCTTTCCCATGAAGGATATGGCTACCTCATCTAATTAGGAGATGCCTAGTTCATCGAATCAGGAACCAGTTACAATTACCGAACCTGCCATTTCAATGGAACACTTTGAAAGTAATTTCAGGGTTTAGTGAGAGTGATGAATAGTAATCTTCATGTTGCTGAAGCCATCAAAGAAGTAAAGAACCTGCAAGGTTTTGCACATAAGCCAAACCACTTTGAATGCCAACAGGAAACAGCCTCTTGGTCCCATTGCTTGGTGAGTGGAGAACTGCACTGTCAATGACTAAGCTACAGTCCATGTAAACGAAAATGGCTAAGCTACATATCTGTGTCCAATTTTGTGAGTTTGATTCTGTCGCATGACTGGTCGGCGGTGTTGGGATGGATGTACATTCGAGTAACTAAAAATCTAAAATCGATTGACCTATGCGTAGTTGGGTAACTAATTTGGAATTGCATTTGGTAGCCTATGGTTTCATGCACTTTCAATGATATCAATTGAATCCTTGTCTTCCTCAAAAAGAAAAGAATATGCCAAAAAAAAGGGGGGGCTGGGTTTTCACATTGTAAAACTTGTCTCTTGCTGATGCAGAACATACATCGGAGCACTAAATTTCAGCTATTGATGTGTATGCATGTACCTGCTATTGATGCAACGATTAGATCCTGAAACTCTTGCAGTACTAGTGCGTTAATTGCGAACATTTGTTTTTGTATTTATGAACATATTTTCAATTTACAATAACTTTTTGAAATCAAGATATTTTCTAGATTCACGAACAATATTTGAAATGGAGAACATTTTTTTAAAATCATTAACATTAATAAAAATCCGTGAAGTTTTTTTTGAAATTCTTGAATAAGTTACCAAATTGATGAACATTTTTTTTTCAAATTCATGATTTTTCTGAAATTCTGAACTTTTTTCAAATTTGCCACCAAATTTTGAAATTCAGAAAAAGTAAGCCCCTGATTTTTTATTTTGAGATTAGTGAAGAGATGATGAAGTAAGAAAAGAAAAAAGAAAAACAAAAAAAAGAAACAAAAACCGAAAATGGAAATAAAACTAGGGTGACCAGCTTGCAGATGGGCCGACCCCACATGTATGCGGGGCACATCGGGATGTGAAATTGGTGGCTATTTGCTGACCTATGCCGCAAAATAGGAGTTCCCATCAGCGCTAGTAGGTGCGTGAATCAGCCTGTGGCACTCGCACGGACTTCACGCGAGCCATGGCATATTTGTCGTGCGACCATTGCTCTCTTGGATGCACTGCTCGATTCGCGCACTAGCTTTTCAAAAAAACAAAATTACTCGCTAGCTGACTGCTCGTGCATGCATCTACTCACCTTTTTTTGGCTGCCGCTATGTTGTTTTCGGAAACAAAACCGATTATCAATTTTTAAAGTAAGAAATGTTCATGAATTTGCAAAACGTTCAGTGATTTCAAAATATTAATGAATTTGACAAAAGGTCATTAATTTGAAAAAAATCATGAATTTCATTTTTGTGAATTCGAAAAAAGTTAGTGAACTTGAAATTTTTTTATGGATTTGAAAAAGTTCATGTATTTGATTTTTAGACGAATTAAAGAAATCATGGTCTTTCAAAAGTTCATAAATTCGAAAAAATGTTCCCGAGGATGAAAACTTTCATGAAATTTTTTTAAGTTCAGATATTAGGAAAAAGTCATGAATTTATAAAATGATCAAATTATTTTAAAAAATAAATGAATTTGAGAAGGGGTCATGGATTTGAGAAGGGGTCATGGATTTGAGAAGGGGTCATGGATCAAAAGTTCATGAGCATGGAAAATGTTTGTGGATTCAAAAAGTCCATGGATTTGAGAAGGGGTCATGAATTTTAAAAAAATTATGAATTAAAAAACCATGAATTTTAAAAAGTTCAGTAATTTGAAAATATCTTCACGGTTTTGAAAAATTCTTGAAATTGTTGAAATTCCACAAATTTGAAATAGTTTCATGAATTTTGAAATATTCAAATTATTTTCAAAAAATAAATGAAAATAAAACAGAAAAAACACGAAGAAAAACGATAACTAAAAAACAGTCTGAAGCTTCTAGAAGCTTCAACGTCTGTCCAGAAGCTTCTACAAGCTTCCAACAAACAAATCGAGACCGAACAAAAAGAGACAAAAATGGAAGCAAGACATAAATAATATGAAACGGACCAAAGAAACCAAAGTAAACAAAAAAAAAGAGAAACCAGCCCAAAAAAATTGAAGGCTACCTCTGGAAGGTTCCCAAAACCGGTGAAGAGTTAAAAGGGCAGCCCATCTAACTCCCCTAACGTTGGAAGAGGGTGTACGGCTGTACGCTATGTACCAAAATTGAAGTAAACGGCACGTGAAGCACGAAATAGGAAATCGAGAAAAGATTAGCCACAAGTTTTTTTTTTATTCATGACACCTGTGGTCTTGGTCGTAGCTCGGCTGTATTTGTGTTTAAACTGTAAGTATATGGGCTTGACTAGTAAAATCCCTGGGTGGTCCATGGAAGTGTTATCGGATCAAACTTCATTTGCATTATGGCCATCACAAATATGAAGACTTTGCTAGAGTTGTTTTTATAGCGAATCTTACTATGTAAGTGAACATAAATGATACATCTAGATGGCATGACAACAACATATAGTCATAAGCTGGATATGCAATTGGCCTTGCTCTTAGTTTGTCGGATACCGTCGGCTTCAAAGCACAGCCACACGTATAGTATAGCAGCAAGATTGTGTGGTCGGATATATGGGTGCATGCATCAACACGAGACGGTAGCTTGTGCTGTCACACACATCTATGTATTTTGGCCACAACGTTAAAGGTTTGATGAAAGACAAGCAATTGATCGAATGACTATACACACATACATGCATGGAGATCAACAACATGGCACGTGCGCATGAGCCACCTAACTACTGTAGAAAATATAAGGCCGTTTTAATCGAGGGACCATGCATGCACACACATGCATATTCCCTCCGTCCGAAAATACTTGTCATAGAAATGAATATAAATGAATATATCTAGAACTAAAATACATCTACATACATTCATTCTTTGGACAAATATTTCCAGACGGAGGGAGTATAAGGCTGTCCCTAGCAAGCTAATTTGTCTCCAAGGATTCATGATTGGGAATTTGGGATGGGAAAACACCCCGGCGGTGATGACAACCACACTTTACTGAAGAGGCCAAGAGATGATGGCCTAGAACGAACAATCATGCTTTGAGGCTGAGGTTTTTCTTGGGCTGAGGTTACCTTCCCGGTGTGTCTGTGGATAGTGACCGGTCAGTTCTTAAATTCTCGTTGACCCTTTGCACTTTTGATTGCCGGCGCAGCTTTAGGCAGCCTCAGCTGGTGGTGGATCTTGGTCGTCGTCATCGTCGGAGGAGCCGTGGTCGTCGCTGTTGTTAGACAAAGAGTCAGAGCTCCTTCATCTGCCGGACGACTCTATTCTGCTACCGCCATCAGAGCCGTCTCGTGCTTCGACTGCTCAATGACAAGTCGGAGTGCCTTTGCGTTCTTCGTTTGTAGCCGGCAAGCATGCATCTCCATCGTCACCAGCGACCGGTGGTAGACCCAAGCGAGGAACCGCTCGTTCTCGTCGGGCCCCGTCGGCAACCCACAACAGCGACCCACAGATTGCTCCGCTGCGTCCCTTTCCTTTGCCCGCTGCCTCTCACGGCGGGCGACATGCACATCTGATTTCAGCGGGCGCATCTGGGCTGGTGGAGCAGGCACTAGCACCCACCACCGCTAAGGTAGTCATGTACGACCAACAAAGCAGAAACCATCTCCTCATCATCGGATGAAGAATCATCCGAGCCGCAAATGAAATTGTGGAAAAATAACTCGTCGGCGAAGTCCATTTGTACCTTGCGGGCAAACTGTCGAACAGCTTGCGGGTGTCGTCGAAGAATCAAGCCGGCGAAGAGCCGCGCGCCTCCCCTGGACCAGGTAGCTGCCCTGGCGGCGTTGTCGAAAGA
>NC_041381.1:13835580-13852364 GCF_002162155.2 Triticum dicoccoides
GTTGGCGACGATGTCGGGGGAAGCTGCAGTAGCCTGGTGGCGAGGCGGTGGTGGTGGCGATGTTGGAAGGTGGCGTGCTGCAGGGGGAGGTATGTGGGCCGGGACGGGGTAGGGCGGCCGGGTGTTTGCTGTCGATGGGAGGAGAGAATGGCCTATGTGCCATCGACTGGCGGGTCGGGGGAGGAGTAAGCGGGCGTCGTGCACGTCCGCCTCGTGTCCGTGCCAATGCAAATATTGTCCAAATTTGGGCCTGGAATGGGTCGCCCCGCGGAAGAAAAGTGGACGAGCATCCGTTTGGGTCGGCGCGTTGGGTCGACTCTTGTGTCTCGGATGAAATGGGTCGACAGGGTGGAGCAGCTCTAATACTTTGGACTAGAGGTTCTTGTCAGTAGTGGTCGGTTTGGTTGCACTCGATGACAACGCATGATAATTTTAAATAGTTTAAGTGCGAATTTCATCGTGCTGCCCACAAAAATGATCATGTGTGCGCTAAGGTGCTAGCACCAAGCAGATGATCATGTGTCGTCGATGCGCATCTCGTCACCTCTGCTGCTTCGTGGACATGATCACAGCTTTGATCTTGTGGTGGACAGACTATGTTGAGAAGCTTATCCAAATTCTTCCTGCTGCCGCCGTCGGCCGCGAACGCGGTGGCCGCCATGTCCCGCCTCTCCCGCATCCGGGTGCCCTGGTCGCCGGCGAGCAGCGACGACACGGCCTCCGCCACGGTCGCGCGCGTCATGGGCTGCTCGAAGACCGTGCCGAAACCCCAGACGTGCGCCACCATCCTCGCGTTCATCCTCTGGTCGCTGAAGAAGGGACGGCACGCCATGGGCACGCCGCCGGCCACGCCCTCCAGCACCGACGCCCACCCGGCATGCGTCACGAAGCCGCCCACCGACGCGTGCCGCAGCACGGCCGCCTGCGGCGCCCACGGCACCACCTTGCTGCGCTCGAGGTCCAGGAACCCAGGCGGGAGCAGCGGCCAGTACTCCTTGGGCAGCGACCAGAGGAACGGCGCGTCCGACGCCTCCAGCCCGGCCGCGAGCTCGCGCAGCTCCTCCTGCCCTCCGACCACGGCGGTGACGACCGTGCCGAAGCTGGCGTAGGCGACGGCGTGGGCCGGGTGGCCGTCGAGCCAGGCCAGGCATCCGTGCGGGTCGGCCGCGTTGGCGTTGTCGTCGCCGGGGACTGGGAGAAGGTGGAAGGGGCCGATGGGGAGGACCTCCGGGAGCTCCGCGGCGAGAGCGGCGGTGACGTCGTCCGGGAGGAGTCCCGGGAAGGTGTTCAAGGCCACCGCGGTGGCGGCGCGGGGAACGAGCAGCTGGTCGGCCACGCGACGGAAGAGGGCGACGATTGGCAGGTGCATCTCGCCGAACACGCAGCCGTCGGGGAGGTCCCGGACGCGGTAGCTTCCGAGGCCCGGGTGCGCGGTCAGAAGCTCGTCCGCCCGGCTCGCCGCTGCATTTATTTCACAAGCATTCGTCTCAGGTAAGAAGAAGCTTCCGTCCATGGCATGAATGCATCCATAGATGATCGATCGTGCCGTGCGTGCGTACCTTTGTCGCCGATGTCGTCGCGCAGCGCGTCACCTTGGAGGTGCGCAAGGAGCGCGCTCGGACCGCCGGTCCAGACCGGAACCCATGGCGCCCCCACCCCAGCGGCAGCCTCGGCGGCCATCCAGACGAATGCGTCCCCGACGACACAGGTGACCCTGACACCGCCGGCAGCAATGCGAGCCGTCTCCAGCGCCACCTTCACCCCGCCAGCCTCAGCGGCGGCGATGAAGAGCCCCAGACGCGCCATATGGTTCGGCGGAGGAACCGGTGCGGCGCCACCGGAGCTCGGCGACATTAACCCGTCCGGCACCTCGACAAAGCGTAGGTTCCCCTCGAGGGCGTCCTGGTTCTTCTCCTGCAGCTGCGCGATGGAGCCGGCAGTGGAGAGGAAGGAGAAGGTGGCGGCCGGATCGGCCGCGGCCAGGGCGCGCGCCAGGCGGAACAGCTTCACCGCGTGGGAGGCGAAGGGGAAGGTGATCACCACGACGTGCGGCACCGCTGCCATGGTGTTCGACACGTACCACGTGCAGCCACAGAAGCTATCCGGCCGCCGCTCTTCTGCTTATTATATACTGCAGAGACTGGCGAATGTGGTGGTTTGCCGCTTGCCAACAATGCCATGTCAAGCTTGCTAGCCCGAGTATTGGGAATTGTGGTTCACATGCAAACAGTAGAACTGCTCCTACAGTGTATACATGTAAAGAGTGAGGTCCTTCAACTATTTGAAGGATGGTTGTCAAACCATGGAAATTATCATTTACGTTCTCCAAGTAGAGTAAGTGTGTCACACCAGGCAAAATATAGTCTTGGATTACTTTTGTGTTGAACTGATTTTGAATCTGAATGGCACACTCTTTGCACTTTGAATAGTTCGAGGACCTAGTTGACACTTCTGAAATAGTTCGGCGATCTACATTGCACTTCACCCTTTACATTTGGGATGAGTCTTGCCACACTGAGTTTGGAATTCCTCTCTGTTTCCTTGATAAGAACAAAACATAGTTACATAGACTTAAGAATACAAATATGATTTCGAGCCTATTTTTGACAATTTTGCAAGTACTTGGAATTAAAAATTTAACTATATTCACTAAGTTGCTAGAAAAAAGTCACTAAATGACTTCAATATAGCAAACAAACCGGAAAAATGCCGAATGTTTACATGGAACATGTAATGATGTATGTTAAGTGCAGAAAAAAATTTAAGACCAACAGAGAAAAAATATGTCATTTCGTCTTCAAACTTGACCCATTCCCTCTCGATTCTTCCTACGATATTGTCTGCTTTCTCAGTAGATTATGTTACAATTTTTGCGAAACCTCTTCACATTTTTACCACAACCTTTAGGGGCCATATAAGAGCATTACTAGTAGAACCCTCAAACTCTCAAACCCTTATAGCAGTTTTAAGGGTTGAGAAATGCCAGTTTTTGACACTTTTAAGGGTTGAAAAACAGGGTCAAAGACTAGAACCCTCAAACCCAATCCGTAAACTGCTTTAAGGGTTGGATTTGAGGGTTCTAGTCTTTGCCTCAACCCCAACCTTTAAAACTGTCATTTCATATATCACACATTTCATCACATTTCATCATATGACATATCACAAATTCCATCACAATTGACATAAAACAATAATCATTCTAGTTATTATTACAACACCGAATAAAACAATAATCATTCAAATTATTACAACAATGTTTGAGTAAATTACACTAATTGTTCGAATCAAACAGGACATAGAAAAGTAAAACAAAGATACATCATGGGCCAATGCGCCGCCCATCCAACTGCCAGTGGTGCTCTACTAGATCATCCCGGAGCCGACCATGAGTATACTAGCAATAGTGACTGCATCGGGCATCTCAGTCTCGCACATCTCCAGGAAGATGCCCAAAGCCTCATCATAGCGTGCATTTTGCACACAGAGATGATGCAGTTCCAAGAACTGACCCGTGGCTTGACACTCCTCAGTCGCATTTCGTCAAATAGATCGAGCGCAACACCAATATCACCATTTCTCGCGAAGCCGGAGACGAGGGTGTTCCACGCAATCACGTCAGGCCGCACGCCACTGGCCTGCATCGAGCTGGAAGGCCTCGCCCAGCCCCCCGGCGTTGGCGTAGGCGCCCACGAGAGCGGTCCCGCCCTTGGCGGCGAGCGCGTGCGCTGCGGCGGCAAGGCGGGGCGCGTCCGCGCCGGCGCAGGCCCGGAGCACCTGCGGAAGGAGGAACCTGTCGGGCGCGGCCCCGGCGGCGCGCATGGCCGCAAACGCCTCGCATGCCCCGTCCGGCACCCGTTGCTCGTGGGTCGGTGCCTGTAGTGAGCAGCGCGGGGCGGGGGCGGGGGCCGGGGCAGGCGCGGCGCCCATGGCGGGCGAGGCGGCCGGGGCGGGCGAGGCGGCCGGGACAGGCGCGGCGGCGGCGGGGCCCTCCATGGCCGGAGAAGGAGGCCGAGAGGAGGAGCAGTTGGCTCCTGCGCGAGCGAGGAGCGAGCGAGCGAGTGCGGGTTGGGGGGGTGGCGATTTTCCTCTCGACCCGTACTTCTACGGATTGTAAACTGGTTTGAGGATTGGACCTCTAAATTTTTTTACGGGTTTGAGGGTTTAGAGGTTCTAGTCTATGGCGTTTTTTCCGCGAAACTGTTAAAAAGCAGTTATTTTTAGGGGTTTAAGGGTTTGAGGGCTCTACTAGTAATGCTCTAACAACATCATTCATGCTTTACTGTTTTCCACACTTCGTTTGTACTTTTGGAATTAAAAAAAATAACCTTCATGTTTTGGGTTGAGCCTTGACACTTAGATATTTGGAATTCCTTTTCTTTTACTGGATAAGGCCTAAACATAGACTAATTAACACAAATAGGAATGTTAATCTCGAAAAAAACAAAAATAGCAATGTTCAACCCAATTTTGCCCATTTTTCATGCACATGCTGTTTTATTATATTAACTAAATCTCTAGAATGCATTAAATGACTTAAATACACATGAACCACCCAAAAAGTTTAAGTTTGAGATGAAACTAGTAAGCTTCATTTGATGAATTAAGGAAGCAAAAAAATTGAATGAAATAAAAATAAAGAAAGGGAAAGAAAGAAGAAAATCTTTGCCGAGTTTAAATAACACTAAGGAAACGACAGATTTGCCCAGTGTTGAATTTTTGCCGAGTGCTTTTATCAGGACTCTCTTGTTTGACGAGTTCCTGATAAAATACATTCGACAAACGAGTCGACACTAGTTAAAATTAACAATTCCGATAGAGTAAGACGTTATACTTACAAAGTACTACCTCTGTAAATAAATGTATGACATTTTAAATCACTACTTAAATCAAAAATCCCTTTTGGATGCCGAGCTCCAGTGAGACTGGTTTTTGAAAAATTGAAATTTCATGATTTTTTTTGTATTTTTGCATTTTGAATAATTCTGAGATTTTTTTGGTATTTTTTCATTTCGTATTTTTGTAGTTCGAAGCTCGCGAGCTAAACGAGTAGCTCGTGACTCGGCTCGAATCGACTCGAACTCGAAGAATAACGAGTCGGGCCAAGCTTTAGTTTAAGATCGTTTATAGACCAAGTTAAACTCGTGTGCTCGTGTAACTTGTTAGACTCGGTACAAAAGATCAGCCACTCCCAATACAAAAAAAATCAGTCACTCAGCACCCTATGGCCCAGGCGCACAACACAAGGCCTAGCCGTTGAAGGCCGAGCCGCATAGGAAATTCATGTGTTGCAGGGAAATTACTATTGTTTAGTGATATATATATATATATATATATATATATATATATATATATATATATATTTAAAGTATACATAATTATTTTTTAAATATTTAAGGGTTTTATGTTCATATCTTTAACGAGCTTAACAAGCTGAACGAGGCAGCTCGCGAGTTATACGAGTCGAGCAAATTTTGAATTTGAGCTTGTTATAATAACGAATCGAATCGAGCTAGATCGTTAACGAAACGAGCTCTAGCGAGTCGAGCCGAGCTGGCTCGACTCAGTTCGAATTCCAACCCTAGCTATCACCGTCCCACTCATGCAGGCAGGCACCCATCCGTGCAGTCAACACATGATTGCTATGGCTAAGCTTTGCCTGATGAAGCCGACGGACGGCCTTATATTTGTTAGCTGGCGCAGGCGCGCGTGCAGTGTTGTTGACATGCTCCTCTCTCCAGCTGGAAAACAACGAACCATGTCCGTATTAGTAGTTCGGTGGCATAGGCGTGCGTGCTGTGTTGTTGGTCTGCATGTTGCCTTGATCTACACACATCAGTGATCTAATTCCGTCCCACAAATGCTCGTTGTACCAATCTGTGCGACTGTGCCTGAAACCGCTGGAGCACGGGGACAAACCAAGGACAGCCTGCTTGATGAAAGCGACAATTTTTGTCCCCATGTTGGTATGCTTGCTGGCCCATAATTTGTTGTCCTACTTAACGCATGGTTAATAATAGAGGCAACACTCGGCTATAAAGAGCTGGCATGCCATCTATAGCCAACCTAATAACCGACATGTATAATAATAAAATTTAAATATGTACTCACTTCGTTCCTAAATATAAGACCTTTCAGAGATTTTAGTATGGACTACATATGAAGTAAGATGAGTGAATTTACACTCTAAAATATGCATATATACATCCGTATGTACTCCTTACTGAAATCTTCAAAAGGTCTTATATTCAGAAAGGGAATGCTACTTTACTAATGGTTTACACACCTTACAATCTCATAAAGTGTCTTTAGGCTCGTGCTATAGCTGGCTCTTAGAGGACAATTGGTTTGATGCCAAGATTTGGCATTGCTAATAATTGGCAAGCCAACAATTGGCAATATCAAAAGTTCCCAAAAATTGACAACTTCTTGTGAGGTTGGCATGTAACATGGTAACCAACCAGGCACTAGCCAATATTTGACATTTGTCAAATGTTTTTGTTTTGTTTTGCGAAAGACATTTCTCAAATGTTGACATGCTAATTTTTCGCATCAAACCAATCACGCTCTAACTTCTACAGCTCGCTTTCCTTCTCTCTCTTCTTCTCTCTCCTTTAACTAAGTAAAGAATACTTAAAGCATGTTTATGGCATCTTATTGTACTTATTCTTATACGCGCGTGACTTCTAGAAGATACCGCCAGAATTGGTAATGCATTCTGCTCGTAGTGAAGACTGAGTAGTATACATGCATAGTGTCATAATTAATTCATCGCTTTCCTTCTCTCTCTTCTTCTCTCTCCTTCAACTAAGTAAAGATATATTATTTAAATACTTAAAGCCTGTTTATGTCACCTTATTATACTTACTCTTACACGCGCATGACTTCTAGAAGATACCGCCACAATTGGTAATGCATTCTGCTCGTGTGAAGACTGAGGAGTATATATGCATAGTGTCATAATTAATTCTCCTACATGCGTGTGACTTCTAGAAGATTCTAGGGCCATGGCGGAGTGATAGTTCGTACATTGAGATTTTGTTAATAAGATTTGGCGAACCCGGGTGCTTCTCCGACATCCATGTATATATAATGGAATTGAGATTTCAATGTGTCTGTTCTCTTCGTCATGGTTAATTTCCCAACAGATGTGGTCCGATTTGTTTCCCTGCCTCCTTCTCTTAGAAAAGACTGGGTTCTTCTGCCTCCCGCCGGTGCCGCCGCCGGTCCACCTCGTTTCCGGTGCCCTAGGGCCACGGAGGCGTAGTGGATCCCGGCCCTTGCAGGCGGGAGGGCTTTGTTTACAGGTGTTTCTTTGAATTTTATTAGGGTTTGTGTTCTGCTCAGAAAGATGAGACGACGACGGCTCCCTGAAGATGGAATAAGGTTCTCCTCGCCATGCCCCTGTCCCGATGATGTGTCTAGAATCGTCTGTGGGCGTGTGGATATGTGTCTTCGGTGGATCTGTCTTTGGTTATTCTGGTCGTAGTTCATCTACGTCTGTGTGTATTCAGGTTGGATCCTTCCAATCTACACTACTCTTCATCGGCGGCGGTTGTTGTTCGGCTGCGTTGGTCCTACGGGGCCTTAACACGACGACTTTCCGACTATCTACTACAACAAGATTTGCTCGGCTCTAGTAGGGTAGGGGAGATGACGGCGTCGCGCCTTCGGCTTGCTTCAGTGTTTGTAGTTGTCGCTAAGTGGTCTACGGATCTGGATAAATTTTTTATTATTTACGTTGTTCATTGTACCGCGATGATCCAAGATGAATAGATCAAAAATTCTCTCATGTAAAAAAACTAAGTGTTTCAATACTATTGTTTTGTATCTCCGACTTCTCCGGGAGGGTATATATCAATTCAACTGCATGACACAATGGTCATGAAGTTGAACACGATATCTCTCAAGTCTCAACACCCCAGTTGCGACTACTACTATTTAGTTTGATCGGCCGGGCCTCCATTTCTGACGTATTGCTATGTTCTTCAGCCGAGGACACACTGCTAGACATATGCTTCAATATGTGAGGCGGTTCTCGCTTCGGTCGCCGGAAGCTTACTATCTTCTTAGACATTTGATTCAAATTTCTAGAAGCTTACGGTATTCCATGGTGGTTTGATGATGAAGTGCAAGAGATAGTTACTCAACACATCATATATTGTCATAGGACCCCTGACCAACCCAACCTTGTTCTCTCACGACATCATATAGTATTGTCGTAGGACCCCGGACCTACTCAACCTTGTTTTCCCAACACATCATGTATTTGATGGCCTCCAAAAGGCAACAAATTTAGCTATCCACACCCTTGCTCATTCGAATTGTTGTTGGTCCTAATGAGGAGGTGGGGTTGTGGAATCAAGAATTTAAGTCGAGAAAACACTACGTTTTCTTAGATTAGTTTGATCTATGAATAAAAAAATGATCTTGCCTCGGAGATCAAGAGAAGGAGCCTATTAAAGTACTCGCAAACCCTAGGAAAAAGAGAAACAACATCTATCAGAAAAAGAACTGCACCACTGTGCACTACTGAAGATCATGTCTATTAAGACCGCACATCGCACATAGATAGACAAAGAGCATGAACTAGTGCAGACGTGTCCTGTGCAAAACGATTTTTCCCCCTTTTGATGACACAGTTTTAAACCGTCGTCTTGCTAACTTGAGCAATAGGGGTCCATCCGACACGATCCAGATAAATTGTCGGCGATAGCTCCTTCGGAGCAAAAGTGCTCGTGTACGATCTGGGGAGCTATCAGACACAATTGTGTGGGAATCGTTGAGATGTGAATAGCATCCCACACAATGAAATCCACACAAACGATTGCGTTAGTATGGTGCATCACACATAATTGTCTGCATAAACTCGTCTGTGATAGATATCTTCTGGGAGCTATCATAGTCTTTTTTTCCAAAGTAAATAAGACTCACATTTCTGGAATGATTCAATATTAAACGACCTCAAAACTATGTCTGTCGTGCAGCGTTACTTAGCTGGCGTAGGCGCGCGTGCCGTGTTGTTGATCTACAAATATACTCCCTAGATCTTGACACAACAATGAACTGATTGATGCGTGTGAAAAGACAGCTACCATTCTTGATGCATGCACTACCCATCCCGTCCACACATGTTTGCTATAGTACCAATCTGTGTGACCGTGGCTGAAGCCGATGGAGCGTGAGGACAAACCAAGGACAGCCTTGATTAATTAATGAGACAATTCATCTCCATGCTCGTATACTTGGCTGGCCAAAGTGGAGGTAACGTAACCGGTATCATGCACTTGGGACTCACGAACATGCTTATGCGGCATACAATTAAAGAAGAGGGAGAGAGGGTTATAGTAACATAGGTAGATACCGTATCATAATAAATATTATGCTACTGTGTGTCTTGCATGGCAATAAATGAGACCATCTATAATACTAATCTATGGTACTATGCACTACTACTATGAATGTAGTATCATACACTAGTATTATATGCATGATACTAGTATATGATACTCCCACTAGTAGAAAACATGGCTAATGTTCGGGCCTGGCCAGCCCATTAGTCCCGGTTCTTCAAGAACCGGGACCCATGGGGTGTATTAGACCCGGTTCGTGAGCCCAAGGGGCCGACCGGGGCCTCGTGGGCATTTGTCCCGGTTCGTATGGAACCATTTGTCCAGGATCAAGCCATGAACCGGGACCGTTGGTCCCGGTTCGTGGCTTGAACCGGGACAGAAGGGCGGGCTTTAGTCCCGCTTCATGCCACGAACCGAGACAAATAACTTGCCTATATATACCCACCGTCGTGGCAGAGCACTCCAGAGTGCTCTGTTTTGTCAAGCCGGCGAGGTGAGGGCATTTGGGTGCTCTAGTTCACCTCGTATGCACATGAGGTGTTCGAGGAAATGCCCGAGCCACACTAGTTAAGCTTTCTCCTCTCGAAACTCGACCTCCGAGCTCCATTTTCAACGAGATTTGTCTAGATTTAGCGGTCCGTCACGCCCCGTCCCCGCCCCGTCTTCACCGCCGTCGATCGCCCGCGTCGATCTCGTCGCCGGCACCACCGTGGTGAGCCTCTTGTTCTTATCTTCTTTCTGAAAGAAAAAAATTCAGACTTCAGATAGATACGTGTCTAATTTTCTTACTTTTATTATTCCTTGTTATTATATAGTGTGATGGTTTTGGTATCTGCCCCCGTCGGTCCTTGTCCTGCCTATGATTCAGATGTGGTATATATTATCTTTTCATAACTATTTGGTTCATTTATTGTTTATGACAATTATGCCGACCAATGTGACATGGATTTTACTTATCTAGGAGGTTGTTGAACCGGAAATTCCAACCGACCCTATTGTCGAGAGGTTAAATTTAATTGAAGAAGAAAACAATTACTTGAAGGAAAAAATAAGAAAAATTGAGGAGGAGAAGATGATATTGGAGTTGCATGTTGCGGATGTCGTGGATGATTACAAGATCAAGATGGATGCAATGCAGTTGAAGATTAAAAAGATTAGAAAATATGCCATTCATACCGAGGCTTGGTATCATTATGCAGTTGGATCAGTTGTTACCTTGGTTGCTATTATGATCGCATTTGTTGTTGCATTGAAATGTTTTACATAATTTCAATGTATGGTTTAATTAGATGCTCTAGAAAGCTATATGTTGTTCAATGAGAACTATGTATGTACTTTGGTTTTAATGCTCTGGAGAACTATGTATGTACTTTGGTTTCAGAGTTCATTTCAAATGCTTTTCAATTTTATGGTCTTATAGCTCAAAATAATCAGTAAATGCATGAAAATTAACAAATGTAGTCAGAAAGGGTTGTAACACTAGTAGAAAAGGGGGCAATGGTCCAGGCCGGGTCAGCCCTTTAGTCCCGGTTCAATCCAGAACCGGGACCAATGGGGGCATAGGACCCGGTTCGTGAGCCCTGGGGGCCGGCCGGGCCACCTGGGCCATTGGTCCCGGTTCGGCTGGACCTATTGGTTCCGGTTGGTGGGACGAACCGGGACCAATGCGCCTCGCTCCTGGCCCACAACCATTGGTCCCGGTTGGTGGAGTGAACCGGGACCAAAGGCTGCCCTTTAGTTCCGGTTCGTGGCACGAACCGGGACCAATTAATTGCCTATATCTACCCCTCGCCCGCGAGCAGAGCACTCCCAGTGCTCTGTTTTTCGTGGCCGGCGAGGGGAGAGCTTTGTGGTGCTCTAGCTCACCTCCTATGCATACGAGGTGTTCGATGGAATGCCCGAGCCACACTACTTAAGCTTTCTCCTCTCCAAGCTCGACCTCCAAGCTCCATTTTCCTCAATATTTGTCTAGGTTTAGCGGTCCGTCACGTCCCGTCCCTGTCTTCACCGCCGTCGATCGCCCGCGCCGATCTCGTCGCCGGCACCACCGTGGTGAGCCTCTTGTTCTTATCTTCTTTCTGAAAGGAAAAAAAATCTTACTTGTATATTTATATAGATACTTGTATAATTTTCTTACTTTTATTATTGCATCTTATATAGTGCGATGGTTTTGGTATCCGCCCCCGTCGGCCCTTGTCCTGTCTATGATTCAGATGTGGTATATATTATCTTTTCATAACTATTGGTTCATTTATTGTTTATGATAATTATGCCGACCAACGTGACATAGATTTTATTTATCTAGGAGGTTGTTGAACCAGAAATTCCAATCGACCCTATTGTCGAGAGGTTAAATTTAGTTGAAGAAGAAAACAATTTGTTGAAGGAAAAAATTAGTAAAATTGAGAGGAGAAGATGATATTGGAGTTGCATGTTGCGGATGTCGTCGATGATCACAAGATCAAGATGGATGCAATGCGCTTGAAGATTAGAAAGATTAGAAACTATGCCATTCATACCGAGGCTTGGTATCATTATGCCGTTGGATCAGTTGTTACATTGGTTGCGATTATGATCGCATTTGTTTTCGCATTGAAATGTTTTACATAGTTTCAGTGTATGGTTTAATTAATTTAGATGCTCTGCAGAGCTTTATGTTGTTATATGAGAACTATGTATGTACTTTGGTTTTAATGTGGTGATGAACTTCTATTAATTTGATCACTTAATTATCTATTCATGATGTTCTGTAATGATTTTTGACACACTTAATTATATATAATGCACGCAGATGAACCGGCAATGGATGTACAGTTCAAGACACACCTCCAAGTACATTAAGGGCGTGCATGATTTTCTCGAAGTGGCTGAGGAAAACAAGCAGAATGGTTTTATGTGTTGTCCATGCCCTATATGTGGGAATACGAAGTCTTACTCTGACCGGAAAATCCTCCACACCCACCTGCTTTACAAGGGTTTCATGCCACACTATAATGTTTGGACGAGGTACGGAGAAATAGGGGTTATGATGGAAGACGGCGAAGAAGAAGAGTACGATGACAACTATGTGCCCCCTGAATACGGTGATGCTACTGAAGATCAAGAGGAACCAGACGATGTGCACGATGATGCTGCAACGGGCGAAGCTGCTGAAGATCAAGAGGAACCAGACGATGTGCCCGATGATGATGATCTCCGTCAGGTCATTGTAGATGCAAGGACGCAATGCGAAAGTCAAAAGGAGAAGCTGAAGTTCGATCGCATGTTAGAGGACCACAAAAAAGGGTTGTACACCAATTGCGAAGATGGCAACACAAAGCTCGGTACCGTACTGGAATTGCTGCAGTGGAAGACAGAGAATGCGGTGCCTGACAAAGGATTTGAGAAGCTACTGAAAATATTGAAGAAGAAGCTTACAAAGGATAACGAATTGCCCGACAGTATATACGCAACAAAGAAGGTCGTATGCCCTCTAGGATTGGAGGTGCAGAAGATACATGCATGCCCTAATGACTGCATCCTCTTCCGCGGTGCGTACAAGGATCTGAACGCATGCCCGGTATGCAGTGCATTACGGTATAAGATCAGACAAGATGACCCTGGTGATGTTGACGGCGAGCCCCCCAGGAAGAGGGTTCCTGCGAAGGTGATGTGGTATGCTCCTATAATACCACGGTTGAAACGTCTATTCAGAAATGGAGAGCATGCCAAGTTGATGCGATGGCACAGTGAGGACCGTAAGAAAGACGGGAAGTTGAGAGCACCCGCTGACGGGTCGCAGTGGAGAAAAATCGAGAGAAAGTACTGGGATGAGTTTGCAAGTGAGCCAAGGAACGTATGGTTTGCTTTAAGCACGGATGGCATTAATCCTTTCGGGGAGAAGAGCAGCAATCACAGCACCTGGCCCGTGACTCTATGTATGTATAACCTTCCTCCTTGGATGTGCATGAAGCGGAAGTTCATTATCATGCCAGTTCTCATCCAAGGCCCTAAGCAACCCGGCAACGACATTGATGTGTACCTAAGGACATTAGTTGAAGAACTTTTACAGCTGTGGAATGGAAACGGTGTACGTACGTGGCATGAGCACAAACAGGAGGAATTTAACCTAAAGGCGTTGCTGTTCGTGACCATCAACGATTGGCCGGCTGTCAGTAACCTTTCAGGACAGGCAAACAAGGGATACCACGCATGCACGCACTGCTTACTTGACACCGATAGTATATACCTGGCAAGCTGCAGGAAGAATGTGTACCTGAGCCATCGTCGATTTCTTCCGACCAACCATCAATGTCGAAAGAAAGGCAAGCATTTCAAAGGCGAGGCAGATCACCGCAAGAAGCCCGCCATGCGTACCGGTGATCACGTACTTGCTATGGTCAATGATTTACACGTAATCTTTGGAAAGGGTCCCAGCGCACTAGCTGTTCTGAGTGACGCTGGGGGACACGCACCCATGTGGAAGAAGAAATCTATATTTTGGGACCTACCCTACTGGAAAGACCTAGAGGTCCGCTCTTCGATCGACGTGATGCACGTGACGAAGAACCTTTGCGTGAATCTACTAGGCTTCTTGGGCGTGTATGGGAAGACAAAAGATACAGCTGAGGCACGGGAGGACCTACAACGTTTGCACGAAAAAGACGGCATGCCTCCAAAGCAGTATGAAGGTCCTGCCAGCTATGCTCTTACCAAAGAAGAGAAGGAAATCTTCTTTGAATGCCTTCTTAGTATGAAGGTCCCGACTGGCTTCTCGTCTAATATAAAAGGACTAATAAATATGGCAGAGAAAAAGTTTCAGAACCTAAAGTCTCATGACTGCCACGTGATTATGACGCAACTGCTTCCGGTTGCATTGAGGGGGCTTCTACCGAAAAACGTCCGATTAGACATTGTGAAGCTATGTGCATTCCTCAATGCAATCTCTCAGAAGGTGATCGATCCAGAAATCATACCAAGGCTAAGGAGTGATGTGGTGCAATGTCTTGTTAGTTTCGAGCTGGTGTTCCCACCATCCTTCTTCAATATCATGACGCACGTCCTAGTTCATCTAGTTGACGAGATTGTCATTCTGGGCCCCGTATTTCTACATAATATGTACCCCTTTGAGAGGTTCATGGGAGTCCTAAAGAAATATGTCCGTAACCGCGCTAGGCCAGAAGGAAGCATCTCCATGGGCCATCAAACAGAGGATGTCATCGGGTTTTGTGTTGACTTCATTCCTGGCCTTAAGAAGATAGGTCTCCCTAAATCGCGGTATGAGGGGAGACTGACTGGAAAAGGCACGCTTGGAAGGGACTCAATAATATGCAGGGACGGATATTCTTGGTCTTGAGCACACTACACAGTTCTACAGAACTCTACCTTGGTGACCCCGTATGTCGATGAACACAAGAACAGTCTGCGCTCCAAACACCCGGAGCAGTGCGACGACTGGATTACATGTGAACACATCAGGAATTTTAGCAGTTGGTTGGAAGCACGTATCAGAAGTGACAACACTGTTTATGCTAAGCTGTACTTGTTGTCCAGGGGACCATCTTTGACTGTATTGATTTGGAAAGGATACGAGATAAATGGGAATACATTTTACACGATTGACCAAGATCAAAAGAGCACCAACCAAAACAGCGGTGTCTGCTTTGATGCAACAACCGAGAGGGGAAAGGACACATATTATGGTTACATAGTGGACATATGGGAACTTGACTACGGAGTAGATTTTAAGGTCCCTTTGTTTAAGTGCAAATGGGTCAATCTGTCAGGAGGCGGGGTACAGGTAGACCCATAGTACGGAATGACAATAGTGGATCTGAAAAATCTTGGGTACACTGACGAACCGTTCGTCCTAGCCAATGATATGGCACAGGTTATCTATGTGAAGGACATGTCTACCAGACCGGGAAAGAGAAAAGATAAGGAAGAGAATACATCATACGATGAGCCAAAGCGCCACATAGTTCTTTCAGGAAAAAGGGACATCGTGGGAGTGGAGGACAAGACAGACATGTCTGCAGATTATGAAAAGTTTCATGAAATTCCTCCCTTCAAAGTCAAGGCTGACCCCAGCATCCTGATAGACGATAAAGATTATCCATGGTTACGGTGCAATAAGCAAATGACACAAGCGAAGAAAAAGTGAAGACTTTCTCCCGCAACTATTATGATGATACCATGCCAACTTTGTAACTGACGAGTATGATACCATTGTCTGTTTTGTACATGCACATGCTATGTGGGTCAATTTATGATACCATGCCAACTTTCAACTTTTTCAGAGTTCATTTGAAATGCTTTAATGTCTTATGGTTCGGCCCTCGTAATAATTAAAAATAGCAACAATAAGTATTTTGTTGTAAGTAGAACCAAAATAAAATAAATAAAGCAAGAAAGAAATCAAAAAAACAAAAAAAGTGTTTTCAAATTTGAAAACTAATGGCACTAACAGAAAGTTTATAATTTTCCTAAAACTAAAAGCAAAAACAATTAAAAAATAAAGCAAAAAACAAAATAAAATAAATAATGCAGAAAACAAAAGAAAAAAACAACAATAAGTATTTTGTTGTAAGTAGAAACAAAATAAAATAAATAAAGCAAGAAAGAAAACAAAAAAACAAAAAAAGTGTTATCAAATTTGAAAACTAATGGCACTAACAGAAAGTTTATAATTTTCCTAAAACTAAAAGCAAAAACAATTAAAAAATAAAGCAAAAAACAAAAGAAAACAAATAATGCAGAAAACAAAAGAAAAAAACTTGAAAATAAATAAATGTAGCAACAATAAGTAAAGAAAACAAAAAAACAAAAAAATGCCTCCTACTGGGCCCCCACGGCCTGAATACGACTAGAAACCCTACTATGGGCCAGGACTCAGGCCCGCAGTAGGCCCAGAAGGCCCATCAGGCAAAGCAATAGCAAGTAGGCCCGAAAGCCTGCGGTGGAGAGGAGCTCGAGAGGGGTGCGGCAGTGGGGCTTATAAACCATTGCGCGCCCCTCTCGACTAGTGAGGTGGGACTAAACTTTGGCCCCGACGCGGGCAGCACAGAGGCCTTTGGTCCCGGTTGGTGGCACCAACCGGGACTAAAGGGGGGGCATTAGTCCCCCCTTTTTCAGCAGCCCAAAGGGCGGGAACCGGCGGCCTTTGGTCCCGGTTGGTGGCACCAACCGGGACTAAAGGGGGGCATTAGTCCCGGTTGGAGTCACGAACCGGGACCAATGCCCTTCGTATATATACAGCACTTAGCAGTTTTCGCCAAAATCCATCTGGTTCTTCTCGCCCCGACGCCTTCTGCTCCTCGTCGCCCTCGCCGCCGAGCCCTGCCCCGACGCCGTCAGGCTGGTCCACCTCGCCGTCGCCGCCGTCGAGCCACTGCCCCGACATCGTGTCCGCGCCCGCCGCCCCTGCCGGCCCCGACCCCGTCGCCATCGCCGCGC
>NC_041381.1:13852978-13869315 GCF_002162155.2 Triticum dicoccoides
CGTCGCCGCGCGCGCCACCCGTTCCCCGACCCCGTTGCCGTCGCCGTGCGCGCCGCCCCTTCCCCGACCCCGTCGCCGTCGCCGCGCGGGCCGCCCCTTCCCCAACCCCGTCGCCGTCGCCCCGACCACACGCCGCTGCTTTCGGTCCGGCCGCCGGCGCCCTTTCCTCTTATTTTTTGTGCATTTTATGTATATGTTCTCTGTGTATATATGTATATGTTCTCTGTGTATATATGTTCATATATGCAAAAGTTAGATTTTAGAAAAACTTTATATATGCAAAAATTTATACATATATGTAAGTATATATGTATGTATAGATGTATGTATGTGGATACATGAGGGGGGTCGATATACCCCCTCTCCGATATCATTTTTGTGCATTTTAGGTTAGTGTATATATATGTTGATGTATATATGCAAAAGATAGATTTTTAGAAAAAATACTATTTTTTCTGTTGATGATATGATGATGTTTTTTTTTCATATATGTATTATTTTTTAAGTTGTTAGTAGATATCGATTTTAGGTTAGTGCATTTTAGGTTAGTGTAGAGGAGAAATTTAAAGTAAAATAAGGAAAAGGAAGAAAAGAGGAAGAAGGAAGAAGGAAGAAAGAAGAAGAAAAAGAATGAGAGGAAAAAGGAAAATAAGAAGATGAAGAAGAGGAGAGGAAGAAGAGGAGAAACAAATAAGAAGAGGAAAAAAGAAGAAAAAGAAGAGGAGAAGAAGAAAGGAATAGAGGAGAAGAAGAAAAAATAGAAACTTTCTTCTTCTCCTCTTTTTTTTTCTTCTTTTTCCTTCTTCCTTCTTCCTCTTTTCTTCCTTTTCCTTAATTATTTTCCTTTCTTGTCGTTGTCGCGTCGTTGTCGATATAACCCCCTCGAGATAACTTCGACATGAGGGGCGGTCGATATAAATACCCCCCCCTCGGCCCTCTCGCTCGACCAAAACTCTCGAGGACACCCAAACCCTAGAGAGAAAACGATGTTGGTCTCCTACCCCCTCCCGTCGCGCCCCTACCCGACAAATTAACTCTCTGGAAGCGTTGTTGTGTTGAGGCGACCCCAAACCCTAGAGAAGCAGCGTCGAGGCCACTAACATGATTCCTTATTGTGATTACCTGGCTAGTTCTATGTTTGCCACTAGTTCCATCTGTACCATATATAAACATGTTGTAAATATTTGCAGAAACTATGGAGCACTGCCGAGACAAAGAAACAGAAGCGGTATTGAGGGACATAATCGCAAATGGAAGGGATGAAGTTGCATCATTTCTCGTCGACACCGTTGTTGGTCAGCTGGAAGAACGGGGTGAAGAAGAGGGCTATGTTCATGATGGCTTCGGCCCATTAATGCCGATACAAGAACATGACTATGTTCATGATGGCTCCGGTGACACAATGGAGGAACAAGAAGGAGACCGTGCTGACTGCTCCGGTGACCGAACCGAGCCCGGCCAGGTATATATATATATTAGTTAAGCCCGTGCTGACTAGTTAATTGATGCTTCCACTGTTTTGGTATATGTACACATATTAATTACTCTCGTCTTTCTTACTTATAATTTCTAGCCCTCCGGATCGAGGACAACTTTGGTAAGGAGACGAGGCCTGAAGAAAAAGTTGAGCTCGGATGAAAAGTTTGAGATCATAGAAATCGCGCCCGACGGCGAACCGATTGAACCCATCCGGACAAGGAAGGCATTTTCTTCTCAGTGCGGGGTTCTTGTTAGGGAGAAGATCCCGATCAGCATCCAGCAATGGTATAAGCCTAAGGAGGAAGACCCTGAGGTGTCTTATGTCAATGATATGCAGAAAGAATATCTTTGGACTGAGCTGAAGGCAAATTTCACCCTACCGCCAAAGGAGGATCCGGACAAGCCAGTTAAAGAGGAATTAATCAAGTCTTGTGCTCTTAAGAAGATGGCAACCCTAATGAGGAGGTGGAGGAAAGAGCTGAACCAGTTTGTCAAAAATTAAAAGACACCAGAATTCATCGGCAAATATGAGAAGATCAAAGATCACTGGCCCGCATTTGTGGCCCACAAGATATCGGAAAAGAGTTAGAAGATGTCGGAGACAAACAAGAAAAATGCTGCGAAGAAGACGCTTCACCATCGCACGGGTTCAGGTGGCTACCTGCAAGCCCGGCCTAAGTGGTCCAAGGCTGAGAATGATCTGCTTGAAAAAGGGATCGAACCAGAGAAAATGAGATGGCCAGACCGTTGCCGGACTTGGTTCTTCGGGTCTGGCGGAACCTTGGACCCTGTAACAGGGTTTTGCCAGTGGATGGACGAGCAACTGGAAATACCAGTTAAGAACCTTCGACACTATATCGATGTAGCGCAGCGAGGGACGTTCCTTCGAAACAGGGAGAAGGACGAGCTCACAATGGCCCTTGGGAATCCTGAGCACCCTGGACGGACATGAGGCACGCCAGGCTCCATTCCGTGGAAGGTTGGTTTTCCGGACGCAGGGGGTTACAAAACCCACTAGAGGAGGAAGAAACTGGAGCAGGACCAACTGCAGGCGCTGCACGAAAGGGTAATGGGGCTAGAGGATCGAGAAGAGGAACGAGAAGCAGCAGATCGCAGCAAACGACCTGCCGAAGCTTCCCCCGAAGCTACCCCGCCATCTCAGCGGAGAAGCAGCATGGCTTCCACCGAGCTGCTTCAGCCGGAGCATGTCTTGACGGCTCCTGCCAGCTATCCCGTGGATGGTATCACGTAGTCTCAAAATTGCCACATGATGGCGCGATGGATGACTTTGAAGGTCAAGGCGGCTGTTGGCCAAGTTTATCCTAGTGGACCTGGCACAACTTATCACTGCCAGCCGATTCCAAAAGGATATGCTAAGGTGATGGTGGATGAAATAGCGGAGGGATTTGAGGACCTCGTGCTTGACCATCCTACCGGTGAAGGGGAGAGTAGGCTGGGTTCTGCTCTGAAGACTCCATGCCTATGGAAGAAGGAGCTCATCAACCTTTTGAACTGGACTCCTCCGCCTCCTCCTCCTGCTCCGGCGAGTCAGGGCACTCCGCCTCCTCCACCGTCTCCTCCTCCGGCGAGTGACGATCAGGGCACGCGTGGCGGCACTCCGCCTCCTTCTCCGGTGCATGGCGGCACTCCACCTCCTTCTCCGCCTGCGCCGGCGCTCCCGAGAAGCCTGCAGCATCCTCCTTCTCCGCCTCGCCAGCAAGGGCGGAAGAGACCCGCCGCCGCCCCGGCTGCTCCAGCGCGTGGTACTCCTTCTCCTCCGCCTCGTAAGCAAGCATGAAAGAAGACAGACGCTGCAGCCGCTCCGTCTGCTCCGGCGTCTAGCAGCACAACCAGAGGCGGGAGGCAATACAAATACGGTCCATCATCTCTCAAGCCTCTAGAGAAGTTACCGTACGAGAGGTCAGAGGAGGAAAACGATACGATTGTGCGGACCCACGTGAAGGAGTTCTTTGAAGGGGTGAAAGCAAAGAGACATCCACCTCCGGAGGAGAAGGTAGATCCGGTGAAAGCAAAGCGCACTATCGATGCCCTGAGGAAACCACCAAAGTCTCCGCCGAGAACCAACTATGAGCGCATTACTGAACAGACATATCTCCAAGCCCAGCGGTCGGGAACTACTGTCAGTGCTAAAAGGTCAAAACAACGAGCAAAGGGAAAAAAATTGCCCAGCTTGGCGAACAAGCACAACAATCCTGCCCCCTGCTCAATGTGTCTAATGCTCCGGGGACGGTAGTTGGTTATGGCAATCTTGACGATTACCTGCCTGACGATGCACTTCCTGATTTCTTGGAGGTGGACGAACACCCATACGAGTACGGGAAGCCTCTCGTCAAAGATGAAAAATCTCTGACAACAATGATGCGAAGATTACATAATTGGTACATGGAAACCTGCATAGAGTCTGAGGGTAAGAATGCTTTGTATCTGCATATTAAAGAGGAGCACGATCTCATTGCAATGATCTGTTAACTGTTCCATTTGAGGAGTTCTTCGAGTTCTTCAATCAAAAGGCCCTCGATAAATTAATGGTCTTTTGCTACTTCCTGTAAGTACTATTTCTGTTATTAAGTCTCTATATATAGCTTGGCTCTTTCATTGCATGTATTTATAATTAATTATCCTCAATATATTATGTAGATTGAAAATCGTCGAGTGCAAAAAACAAGAAATTTATGATATTGGGTTCATTAACACAAATATCATAGATGTATTTCTGGTTGAGAAGAACGTCAAAGAGGCCGAGGACAACTTGCTACAATCGTTGATCAAAAATCAAAACAAAGATACCATACTCTTTCCTTACAACGGCCCGTGAGTGTTACTGACGTGTGCATATTCGGTTTCCCTTATTACTCAAGCGAGCTTATAGTAATGTAATTGATGAGTTATGCATGCGTGCGCAGGTACCACTATATTCTTCTGGAGATTAATCTTGAGCGTGGACTAGTAACCGTCTTAGACTCGAGACGGAAAGATTCCAAATCCTATGCGGACATCACTGAAATGCTCAGCAAGTAAGTTCAAGCGATCATTATCGCACCATATTGGCAACTTTTTGTTCATTTCCTGATATGTCAAGTAATAATAATTATTTTCTTTGTCTTGCAGGGTTTGGAAATAGTTCACCGCAGAAGCTCCGGGACTGCCAAAGGAGCTGACATATAAATACCCGAAAGTAAGTACTACTGGCTAGCTAGTTGCGCGCATCTCCCGTTGATTCTATAGCTATACTTTCATCAATGCCATTTATAATGCTTCATTGTCAGTTTGATTGACCTCTATTTCTCATAAAGTGCTTGTGGCAGGAGGAAGGTAATGATTTCTGTGGATACTACGTGTGCGAGTTCATCCACACCGTGACTTTGAAAAACAAGCGGGGCTACTCTAGAAGACAATATGAAGTGCGTAATCAATAATATTCACAATTTCATTTTATTACACCATCATTTCTGTTGAGTTTCATTCATATATATGTATTAATTAACCCCCTTCTTCAAATTAGACGTGGCAGATGCGGGATGAACTCCTAGAACCAGATCGCATGAAAGCAATTCAAGAGGAATTGGCGGGATTCTTTCTTGACCACGTCATCAGTAAAGCCGGAGAATACCATGTGGAAATTGATTTCAAATGCTAGGGGTTTGTAATTAAGAGATCTTATACATATTGTACATGTACGTAGTTAGTAGCGTCGGATACACGATACGAAAACTTGTTGTTCGACCAATCTCTCGGAGAAGGAGAGGTCGATCGATCACTTCTCTCGGTATGCATGACGAACTTCTGTACTGAATGGTTCTCTCGATCACTTATGTATATATAGTACGTAGCGTCAACCAAGCACGGACATAAGAGATGACTCTCTCTATTAATTAGCTAGCTAACACAATATATGAAACACCTAAATTAACCCCCCAAATCCCCAAACCTCCCCTCCTTTCAAAAAAAACAAAAACCCCAGCCACTGGAATGCTGACGCGTGGATGCCTTTTGGTCCCGGTTGGAGCCACCAACCGGGACCAAAGGCCCCCTCACTGGGCTCGGCGCACAGGGCCACGTGGACGCACATTGGTCCCGGTTCGTGTTTGAACCGGGACTAATGGGTGGAGGTATTAGTAACGACCCATTAGTCCCCGTTCATGAACCGGGACTAAAGGCCCTTATGAACCGAGACTATTAGGTGTTTTTCTACTAGTGTAAATTGATGATGTGGCTTTGAATGGTGCATTTTGAACACAGAAAAACAATGGAGTTCAAATAACTTCAAAAAAATGAAATACCTTTGTAACAAACGAGTTTCCGTATGAAACCCTGATACTTCGAAAGAGATTGTCCGTTTTGTACACGAAGTGCATCCAGTTTTTGCCGTAACCCTCTCTACTTTCTCGCACATGCTATGTGGGTGAAATGATGATACCATACCAACTTGGAACCTTTTCAGAGTTCATTTCAAATGCTTTTCAACTTCATGGTCTTATAGCTTAAAATAATCAGTAAATGCATGAAAAATAACAAATGTAGTCAGAAAGGGTTGTAAATTTATGATGTGGCTTTGAATGGTGCATTTTGAACACAGAAAAACAAGGGAGTTCAAATAAGTTTAAAAAAATGAAATCCCTTTGTAACAGACGAGTTTCCGTATGAAACCATGATACTTCGAAAGAGATTGTCCGTTTTGTACACGAAGTGCATCCAGGTTTTGCCGTAAGCCTATGTACTTTCTTGCACATGCAATGAGGGTGCAATGATGATACCATGCCAACTTGGAACCTTTTCAGAGTTCATTTCAAATGCTTTTCAATTTCATGGTCTTATAGCTCAAAATAATCAGTAAATGCATGAAAAAGAACAAATGTAGTCAGAAAGGGTTGTAAATTGATGATGTGGCTTTGAATGGTGCATTTTGAACACAAAAAATCAAGGGAGTTCAAATCAGTTTTAAAAAATGAAATCCCTTTGTAATAGACGAATTTCCGTATGAAACCATGATACTTTGAAAGAGATTGTCCGTTTTGTACACGAAGTGCATCCAGGTTTTGCCGTAAGCCTATGTACTTTCTTGCACATGCAATGTGGGTGCAATGATGATACCATGCCAACTTGGAACATTTTCATAGTTCATTTCAAATGCTTTTCAATTTCAAGGTCTTATAGCTCAAAATAATCAGTAAATGAATGAAAAATAACAAATGAAGTCAGAAAGGGTTGTAAATTGATGATGTGGCTTTGAATGGTGCATTTTGAACACAGAAAAACAATGGAGTTCAAATAATTTCAAAAAAATGAAATCCCTTTGTAATAGACGAGTTTCCGTATTAAACCCTGATACTTCGAAAGAGATTGTCCGTTTTGTACACGAAGTGCATCCAGTTTTTGTCGTAACCCTCTCTACTTTCTCGCACATACTATGTGAGTGAAATGATGATACCATGCCAACTTGGAACCCTTTTCAGAGTTCATTTCAAATGCTTTTCAATTTCATGATCTTATAGCTCAAAATAATCAGTAAATGCATGAGAAATAACAAATGTAGTCAGAAAGGGTTGTAAATTGATGATGTGGCTTTGAATGGTGCATTTTGAACACAGAAAAACAAGGGAGTTCTAATAAGTTCAAAAAAATGAAATCCCTTTGTAACAGACGAGTTTCCGTATGAAACCTTGATACTTCGTAAGAGATTGTCCATTTTGTAGACGAAGTGCATCCAATTTTTGCCGTACCCTCTCTACTTTCTCGCACATGCTATGTGGGTGAAATGATTATACCATGCCAACTTGGAACCTTTTCAGAGTTCATTTCAAATGCTTTTCAACTTCATGGTCTTATAGCTCAAAATAATCAGTAAATGCATGAAAAATAACAAATGAAGTCAGAAAGGGTTGGAAATTGATGATGTGGCTTTGAATGGTGCATTTTGAACACAGAAAAAACAATGAAGTTCAAATAAGTTCAAAAAAATGATATCCCTTTGTAACACACGAGTTTCCGTATGAAACCCTAATACTTCGAAAGAGATTATCCGTTTTGTGTATGAAGTGCATCCAATTTTTGCCGTAACCCTCTCTACTTTCTCGAACATGCTATGTGGGTGAAATGATGATACCATGCCAACTTGGAACCTTTTCAGAGTTCATTTCAAATGTTTTTCAATTTCATGGTCTTATAGCTCAAAATAATCAGTAAATGCATGAAAAATAATAAATGAAGTCAGTAAGGTTGTAAATTGATGATGTGGCTTTGAATGGTGCATTTTGAACACATAAAAACAAGGGAGTTCAAATAAGTTCAAAAAAAATGAAATCCCTTTGTAACAGATGAGTTTCCGTATGAAACCCTGATACTTCGAAAGAGATTGTCCGTTTTGTGCACAAAGTGCATCCAGTCTTTGCCGTAAGCCTTTGTACTTTCTTGCACATGCTATGTGGGTGCAATGATGATACCATGCCAAATTGGAACCTTTTCAGAGTTCATTTCAAATGCTTTTCAATTTCATGGTCTTATAGCTCAAAATAATCAGTAAATGTATGAAAAATAACAAATGTAGTCAGAAAGGGTTGTAAATTGATGATGTGGCTTTGAATGGTGCATTTTGAACACAAAAAAACAAGGGAGTTCAAATAAGTTCAAAAAAAAGAAATCCCTTTGTAACAGTCGAGTTTCCGTATGAAACCCTCGTACTTCGAAAGAGATTATCCGTTTTGTAGACGAAGTGCATCCAATTTTTGCTGTAACCCTCTCTACTTTCTCGCACATGCTATGTGGGTGAAATGATGATACCATGCCAACTTGGAACCTTTTCAGAGTTCATCTCAAATGCTTTTCAACCTCATGGTCTTATAGCTCAAAATAATAAGTAAATGCATGAAAAATAACAAATGAAGTCAGAAAGGGTTGTAAATTGATGATGTGGCTTTGAATGGTGCATTTTGAACACAGAAAAAACAATGGAGTTCAAATAAGTTAAAAAAATGAAATCGCTTTGTAACAGACGAGTTTCCGTATGAAACCCTAATACATCGAAAGGGATTGTCCGTTTTGTGCACGAAGTGCATCCAGTTTTTGCCGTAACCCTCTCTACATTCTCGAACATGCTATGTGGGTGAAATGATGATACCATGCCAACTTGGAACCTTTTCAGAGTTCATTTCAAATGTTTTTCAATTTCATGGTCTTATAGCTCAAAATAATCAGTAAATGCATGAAAAATAACAAATGAAGTCAGAAAGGGTTGTAAATTGATGATGTGGCTTTGAATGGTGCATTTTGAACACATAAAAACAAGGGAGTTCAAATAAGTTCAAAAAAAATGAAATCCCTTTGTAACAGATGAGTTTCCGTATGAAACCGTGATACTTCGAAAGAGATTGTCCGTTTTGTGCACGAAGTGCATCCAGTCTTTGCCGTAAGCCTTTGTACTTTCTTGCACATGCTCTGTGGGTGAAATGATGATACCATGCCAACTTGGAACCTTTTCAGAGTTCATTTCAAATGCTTTGCAATTTCACGGTCTTATAGCTCAAAATAATCAGTAAATGCATGAAAAATAACAAATGAAGTCAGAAAGGGTTGTAAATTGATCATGTGGCTTTGAATGGTGCATTTTGAACACATAAAAACAATGGAGTTCAAATAAGTTCAAAAAATGAAATCCCTTTGTAACATACGAGTTTCCGTATTAAACCCTGATACTTCGAAAGAGATTGTCCATTTTGTACACGAAGTGCATCCAGTTTTTGCCGTAACCCTCTCTACTTTCTCGCACATGCTATGTGAGTGAAATGATGATACCATGCCAACTTGGAACCTTTTCAGAGTTCGTTTCAAATGCTTTTCAATTTCATGGTCTTATAGCTCAAAATAATCAGTAAATGCATGAAAAATAACAAATGTAGTCAGAAAGGGTTGTAAATTGATGATGTGGCTTTGAATGGTGCATTTTGAACACAAAAAAACAAGGGAGTTCAAATAAGTTCAAAAAAAATGAAATCCCTTTGTAACAGACGAGTATCCATATGAAACCCTCGTACTTCGAAAGAGATTGTCCGTTTTGTAGAGGAAGTGCATCCAATTTTTGCCGTAACTCTCTCTACTTTCTCGCACATGCTATGTGGGTGAAATTATGATACCATGCCAACTTGGAACCTTTTCAGAGTTCATTTCAAATGCTTTTAACCCTCATGGTCTTATAGCTCAAAATAATCAGTAAATGCATGAAAAATAACAAATGAAGTCAGAAAGGGTTGTAAATTGATGATGTGGCTTTGAATGGTGCATTTTGAACACATAAAAACAAGGGAGTTCAAATAAGTTCAAAAAAAATGAAATCCCTTTGTAACAGATGAGTTTCCGTATGAAACCGTGATACTTCGAAAGAGATTGTCCGTTTTGTGCACGAAGTGCATCCAGTCTTTGCCGTAACCCTCTTTACTTTCTTGCACATGCTATGTGGGTGCAATGATGATACCATGCCAACTTGGAACCTTTTCAGAGTTCATTTCAAATGCTTTTCAATTTCATGGTCTTATAGCTCAAAATAATCAGTAAATGCATGAAAAATAACAAATGAAGTCAGAAAGGGTTGTAAATTGATGATGTGACTTTGAATGGTGCATTTTGAACACAGAAAAACAATGGAGTTCAAATAATTTCAAAAAAATGAAATCCCTTTGTAACAGACGAGTTTCCGTATGAAACCCTGATACTTCGAAAGAGATTGTCCGTTTTGTACACGAAGTGCATCTAGTTTTTGCCGTAACTCTCTCTACTTTCTCGCACATGCTATGTGGGTGAAATGATGATACCATGCCAACTTGAAACCTTTTCAAAGTTCATTTCAAATGCTTTTCAATTTCATGGTCTTATAGCTCAAAATAATCAGTAAATGCATGAAAAATAACAAATGAAGTCAGAAAGGGTTGTAAATTGATGATGTGGCTTTGAATGGTGCATTTTGAACACAGAAAAACAAGGGAGTTCAAATAAGTTTAAAAAATGAAATCCCTTTGTAACAGACGAGGTTCCGTATGAAACCATGATACTTCGAAAGAGATTGTACGTTTTGTACACGAAGTGCATCCAGGTTTTGCCGTAAGCCTCTGTACTTTCTTGCACATGCAATGTGGGTGCAATGATGATACCATGCCAACTTGGAACCTTTTCAGAGTTCATTTCAAATGCTTTTCAATTTCATGGTCTTATAGCTCAAAATAATCAGTAAATGCATGAAAGATAACAAATGAAGTCAGAAAGGGTTGTAAATTGATGATGTGGCTTTGAATGGTGCATTTTGAACACAGAAAAACAATGGAGTTCAAATAATTTCAAAAAAATGAAATCCCTTTGTAACAGACGAGTTTCCGTATTAAACACTGATACTTCGAAAGAGATTGTCCGTTTTGTACACGAAGTGCATCCAGTTTTTGCCGTAACCCTCTCTACTTTCTCGCACATACTATGTGAGTGAAATGATTATACCATGCCAACTTGGAACCTTTTCAGACTTCATTTCAAATGCTTTTCAATTTCATGATCTTATAGCTCAAAATAATAAGTAAATGCATGAGAAATAACAAATGTAGTCAGAAATGGTTGTAAATTGATGATGTGGCTTTGAATGGAGCATTTTGAACACAGAAAAACAAGGGAGTTCAAATAAGTTCAAAAAAATGAAATCCCTTTGTAACAGACGAGATTCCGTATGAAACCTTGATACTTCGTAAGAGATTTTCTGTTTTGTAGACGAAGTGCATCCAATTTTTGCCGTAACCCTCTCTACTTTCTCGCACATGCTATGTGGGTGAAATGATTATACCATGCCAACTTGGAACCTTTTCAGAGTTCATTTAAAATTCTTTTCAACTTCATGGTCTTATAGCTCAAATTAATCAGTAAATGCATGAAAAATAACAAATGAAGTCAGAAAGGGTTGTAAATTGATGATGTGGCTTTGAATGGTGCATTTTGAACATAGAAAAAACAATGGAGTTCAAATAAGTTCAAAAAAAATGATATCCCTTTGTAACACACGAGTTTCCGTATGAAACCCTAATACTTCGAAAGAGATTATCCGTTTTGTGCACGAAGTGCATCCAGTTTTTGCTGTAACCCTCTCTACTTTCTCGAACATGCTATGTGGGTGAAATGATGATACCATGCCAACTTGGAACCTTTTCAGAGTTCATTTCAAATGTTTTTCAATTTCATGGTCTTATAGCTCAAAATAAATAGTAAATGCATGAAAAATAACAAATGAAGTCAGAAAGGTTGTAAATTGATGATGTGGCTTTGAATGGTGCATTTTGAACACATAAAAACAAGGGAGTTCAAATAAGTTCAAAAAAAATGAAATCCCTTTGTAACAGATGAGTTTCCGTATGAAACCCTGATACTTCGAAAGAGATTGTCCGTTTTGTGCACGAAGTACATCCAGTCTTTGCCGTAAGCCTTTGTACTTTCTTGCACATGCTATGTGGGTGCAATGATGATACCTTGCCAACTTGGAACCTTTTCAGAGTTCATTTCAAATGCTTTTCAATTTCATGGTCTTATAGCTCAAAATATTCAGTAAATGCATGAAAAATAACAAATGAAGTCAGAAAGGGTTGTAAATTGATGATGTGGCTTTGAATGGTGCATTTTGAACACAGAAAAACAATGGAGTTCAAATAAGTTCAAAAAATGAAATCCCTTTGTAACATACGAGTTTCCGTATTAAACCCTGATACTTCGAAAGAGATTGTCCATTTTGTACACGAACTGCATCCAGTTTTTGCCGTAACCCTCTCTACTTTCTCGCACATGCTATGTGAGTGAAATGATGATACCATGCCAACTTGGAACCTTTTCAGTGTTCGTTTCAAATGCTTTTCAATTTCATGGTCTTATAGCTCAAAATAATCAGTAAATGCATGAAAAATAACAAATGTAGTCAGAAAGGGTTGTAAATTGATGATGTGGCTTTGAATGGTGCATTTTGAACACAGAAAAACAATGGAGTTCAAATAATTTCAAAAAAATGAAATCCCTTTGTAACAGACGAGTTTCCGTATTAAACCCTGATACTTCGCAAGAGATTGTCCGTTTTGTACACGAAGTGCATCCAGTTTTTGCCGTAACCCTCTCTACTTTCTCGCACATACTATGTGAGTGAAATGATTATACCATGCCAACTTGGAACCTTTTCGGAGTTCATTTCAAATGCTTTTCAATTTCATGATCTTATAGCTCAAAATAATAAGTAAATGCATGAGAAATAACAAATGTAATCAGAAATGGTTGTAAATTGATGATGTGGCTTTGAATGGAGCATTTTGAACACATAAAAACAAGGGAGTTCAAATAATTTCAAAAAAATGAAATCCCTTTGTAACAGACGAGTTTCCGTATGAAACCTTGATACTTCGTAAGAGATTTTCTGTTTTGTAGACGAAGTGCATCCAATTTTTGCCGTAACCCTCTCTACTTTCTTGCACATGCTATGTGGGTGAAATGATTGTACCATGCCAACTTGGAACCTTTTCAGAGTTCATTTAAAATTCTTTTCAACTTCATGGTCTTATAGCTCAAAATAATCAGTAAATGCATGAAAAATAACAAATGAAGTCAGAAAGGGTTGTAAATTGATGATGTGGCTTTGAATGGTGCATTTTGAACATAGAAAAAACAATGGAGTTCAAATAAGTTCAAAAAAAATGATATCCCTTTGTAACACACGAGTTTCCGTATGAAACCCTAATACTTCGAAAGAGATTATCCGTTTTGTGCACGAAGTGCATCCAGTTTTTGCTGTAACCCTCTCTACTTTCTCGAACATGCTATGTGGGTGAAATGATGATACCATGCCAACTTGGAACCTTTTCAGAGTTCATTTCAAATGTTTTTCAATTTCATGGTCTTATAGCTCAAAATAAATAGTAAATGCATGAAAAATAACAAATGAAGTCAGAAAGGTTGTAAATTGATGATGTGGCTTTGAATGGTGCATTTTGAACACATAAAAACAAGGGAGTTCAAATAAGTTCAAAAAAAATGAAATCCCTTTGTAACAGATGAGTTTCCGTATGAAACCCTGATACTTCGAAAGAGATTGTCCGTTTTGTGCACGAAGTACATCCAGTCTTTGCCGTAAGCCTTTGTACTTTCTTGCACATGCTATGTGGGTGCAATGATGATACCTTGCCAACTTGGAACCTTTTCAGAGTTCATTTCAAATGCTTTTCAATTTCATGGTCTTATAGCTCAAAATATTCAGTAAATGCATGAAAAATAACAAATGAAGTCAGAAAGGGTTGTAAATTGATGATGTGGCTTTGAATGGTGCATTTTGAACACAGAAAAACAATGGAGTTCAAATAAGTTCAAAAAATGAAATCCCTTTGTAACATACGAGTTTCCGTATTAAACCCTGATACTTCGAAAGAGATTGTCCATTTTGTACACGAACTGCATCCAGTTTTTGCCGTAACCCTCTCTACTTTCTCGCACATGCTATGTGAGTGAAATGATGATACCATGCCAACTTGGAACCTTTTCAGTGTTCGTTTCAAATGCTTTTCAATTTCATGGTCTTATAGCTCAAAATAATTAGTAAATGCATGAAAAATAACAAATGTAGTCAGAAAGGGTTGTAAATTGATGATGTGGCTTTGAATGGTGCATTTTGAACACAGAAAAACAATGGAGTTCAAATAATTTCAAAAAAATGAAATCCCTTTGTAACAGACGAGTTTCCGTATTAAACCCTGATACTTCGAAAGAGATTGTCCGTTTTGTACACGAAGTGCATCCAGTTTTTGCCGTAACCCTCTCTACTTTCTCGCACATACTATGTGAGTGAAATGATTATACCATGCCAACTTGGAACCTTTTCAGAGTTCATTTCAAATGCTTTTCAATTTCATGATCTTATAGCTCAAAATAATAACTAAATGCATGAGAAATAACAAATGTAGTCAGAAATGGTTGTAAATTGATGATGTGGCTTTGAATGGAGCATTTTGAACACAGAAAAACAAGGGAGTTCAAATAAGTTCAAAAAAATGAAATCCCTTTGTAACAGACGAGTTTCCGTATGAAACCTTGATACTTCGTAAGAGATTTTCTGTTTTGTAGACGAAGTGCATCCAATTTTTGCCGTAACCCTCTCTACTTTCTCGCACATGCTATGTGGGTGAAATGATTGTACCATGCCAACTTGGAACCTTTTCAGAGTTCATTTAAAATTGTTTTCAACATCATGGTCTTATAGCTCAAAATAATCAGTAAATGCATGAAAAATAACAAATGAAGTCAGAAAGGGTTGTAAATTGATGATGTGGCTTTGAATGGTGCATTTTGAACATAGAAAAAACAATGGAGTTCAAATAAGTTCAAAAAAAATGATATCCCTTTGTAACACACGAGTTTCCGTATGAAACCCTAACACTTCGAAAGAGATTATCCGTTTTGTGCACGAAGTGCATCCAGTTTTTGCTGTAACCCTCTCTACTTTCTCGAACATGCTATGTGGGTGAAATGATGATACCATGCCAACTTGGAACCTTTTCAGAGTTCATTTCAAATGTTTTTCAATTTCATGGTCTTATAGCTCAAAATAAATAGTAAATGCATGAAAAATAACAAATGAAGTCAGAAAGGTTGTAAATTGATGATGTGGCTTTGAATGGTGCATTTTGAACATATAAAAACAAGGGAGTTCAAATAAGTTCAAAAAAATGAAATCCCTTTGTAACAGATGAGTTTCCGTATGAAACCCTGATACTTCGAAAGAGATTGTCCGTTTTGTGCACGAAGTGCATCCAGTCTTTGCCGTAAGCCTTTGTACTTTCTTGCACATGCTATGTGGGTGCAATGATGATACCATGCCAACTTGGAACCTTTTCAGAGTTCATTTCAAATGCTTTTCAATTTCATGGTCTTATAGCTCAAAATATTCAGTAAATGCATGAAAAATAACAAATGAAGTCAGAAAGGGTTGTAAATTGATCATGTGGCTTTGAATGGTGCATTTTGAACACAGAAAAACAATGGAGTTCAAATAAGTTCAAAAAATGAAATCCCTTTGTAACATACGAGTTTCCGTATTAAACCCTGATACTTCGAAAGAGATTGTCCATTTTGTACGCGAAGTGCATCCAATTTTTGCCGTAACCCTCTCTACTTTCTCGCACATGCTATGTGAGTGAAATGATGATACCATGCCAACTTGGAACCTTTTCAGTGTTCGTTTCAAATGCTTTTCAACCTCATGGTCTTATAGCTCAAAAAATTAGTAAATGCATGAAAAATAACAAATGAAGTCAGAAAGGGTTGTAAATTGATGATGTGGCTTTGAATGGTGCATTTTGAACACAAAAAAACAAGGGAGTTCAAATAAGTTCAAAAAAAATGAAATCCCTTTGTAACAGACGAGTTCCCGTATGAAATCCTCGTACTTCGAAAGAGATTGTCCGTTTTGTAGACGAAGTGCATCCAATTTTTGCCGTAACCCTCTCTACTTTCTCGCACATGCTATGTGGGTGAAATGATGATACCATGCCAACTTGGAACCTTTTCAGAGTTCATTTCAAATGCTTTTCAACCTCATGGTCTTATAGCTCAAAAAATTAGTAAATGCATGAAAAATAACAAATGAAGTCAGAAAGGGTTGTAAATTGATGATGTGGCTTTGAATGGTGCATTTTGAACACAGAAAAAACAATGGAGTTCAAATAATTTCAAAAAAAATGAAATCCCTTTGTAACAGACGAGTTTCCGTATGAAACCTAATACTTCGAAAGGGATTGTCCGTTTTGTGCACGTAGTGCATCCAGTTTTTGCCGTAACCCTCTCTACTTTCT
>NC_041381.1:13870315-13873402 GCF_002162155.2 Triticum dicoccoides
TTCAAAAAAAATGAAATCCCTTTGTAACAGACGAGTTTCCGTATGAAACCTAATACTTCGAAAGGGATTGTCCGTTTTGTGCACGAAGTGCATCCAGTTTTTGCCGTAACCCTCTCTACTTTCTCGAACATGCTATGTGGGTGAAATGATGATACCATGCCAACTTGGAACCTTTTCAGAGTTCATTTCAAATGTTTTTCAATTTCATGGTCTTATAGCTCAAAATAATCAGTAAATGCATGAAAAATAACAAATGAAGTCAGAAAGGGTTGTAAATTGATGATGTGGCTTTGAATGGTGCATTTTGAACACATAAAAACAAGGGAGTTCAAATAAGTTCAAAAAAAATGAAATCCCTTTGTAACAGATGAGTTTCCGTATGAAACCCTGATACTTCGAAAGAGATTGTCCGTTTTGTGCACGAAGTGCATCCAGTCTTTGTCGTAAGCCTTTGTACTTTCTTGCACATGCTCTGTGGGTGCAATAATGATACCATGCCAACTTGAAACCTTTTCAGAGTTCATTTCAAATGCTTTTCAATTTCACGGTGTTATAGCTCAAAATAATCAGTAAATGCATGAAAAATAACAAATGTAGTCAGAAAGGGTTGTAAATTGATGATGTGGCTTTGAATGGTTCATTTTGAACAAAAAAAACAAGGGAGTTCAAATAAGTTCAAAAAAAATGAAATCCCTTTGTAACAGACGAGTTTCCGTATGAAATCCTCGTACTTCGAAAGAGATTGTCCGTTTTGTCGACGAAGTGCATCCAATTTTTGCCGTAACCCTCTCTACTTTCTCGCACATGCTATGTGGGTGAAATGATGATACCATGCCAACTTGGAACCTTTTCAGAGTTCATTTCAAATGCTTTTCAACCTCATGGTCTTATAGCTCAAAATAATTAGTAAATGCATGAAAAATAACAAATGAAGTCAGAAAGGGTTGTAAATTGATGATGTGGCTTTGAATGGTGCATTTTGAACACAGAAAAAACAATGGAGTTCAAATAATTTCAAAAAAAATGAAATCCCTTTGTAACAGACGAGTTTCCGTATGAAACCTAATACTTCGAAAGGGATTGTCCGTTTTGTGCACGTAGTGCATCCAGTTTTTGCCGTAACCCTCTCTACTTTCTCGAACATGCTATGTGGGTGAAATGATGATACCATGCCAACTTGGAACCTTTTCAGAGTTCATTTCAAATGTTTTTCAATTTCATGGTCTTATAGCTCAAAATAATCAGTAAATGCATGAAAAATAACAAATCAAGTCAGAAAGGGTTGTAAATTGATGATGTGGCTTTGAATGGTGCATTTTGAACACATAAAAACAAGGGAGTTCAAATAAGTTCAAAAAAAATGAAATCCCTTTGTAACAGATGAGTTTCCGTATGAAACCCTGATACTTCGAAAGAGATTGTCCGTTTTGTGCACGAAGTGCATCCAGTCTTTGCCGTAAGCCTCTGTACTTTCTTGCACATGCTATGTGGGTGCAATGATGATACCATGCCAACTTGGAACCTTTTCAGAGTTCATTTCAAATGCTTTTCAATTTCATGGTCTTATAGCTCAAAATAATCAGTAAATGCATGAAAAATAACAAATGAAGTCAGAAAGGGTTGTAAATTGATGATGTGGCTTTGAATGGTGCATTTTGAACATAGAAAAAACAATGGAGTTCAAATAAGTTCAAAAAAAATGATATCCCTTTGTAACACACGAGTTTCCGTATGAAACCCTAATACTTCGAAAGGGATTGTCCGTTTTGTGCACGAAGTGCATCTAGTTTTTGCCGTAACCCTCTCTACTTTCTCGCACATGCTATGTGAGTGAAATGATGATACCATGCCAACTTGGAACCTTTTCAGAGTTTATTTCAAATGCTTTTCAATTTCATGGTCTTATAGCTCAAAATAATCAGTAAATGCATGAAAAATTACAAATGAAGTCAGAAAGGGTTGTAAATTGATGATGTGGCTTTGAATGGTGCATTTTGAACACATAAAAACAAGGGAGTTCAAATAAGTTCAAAAAAAATGAAATCCCTTTGTAACAGATGAGTTTCCGTATGAAACCCTGATACTTCGAAAGAGATTGTCCGTTTTGTGCACGAAGTGCATCCAGTCTTTGGCGTAAGCCTTCGTACTTTCTTGCACATGCTATGTGGGTGCAATGATGATACCATGCCAACTTGGAACCTTTTCAGAGTTCATTTCAAATGCTTTTCAATTTCATGGTCTTATAGCTCAAAATATTCAGTAAATGCATGAAAAAAAACAAATGAAGTCAGAAAGGGTTGTAAATTGATGATGTGGCTTTGAATGGTGCATTTTGAACACAGAAAAACAATGGAGTTCAAATAAGTTCAAAAAATGAAATCCCTTTGTAACATACGAGTTTCCGTATTAAACCCTGATACTTCGAAAGAGATTGTCCATTTTGTACACGAAGTGCATCCAGTTTTTGCCGTAACCCTCTCTACTTTCTCGCACATGCTATGTCAGTGAAATGATGATACCATGCCAACTTGGAACCTTTTCAGTGTTCGTTTCAAATGCTTTTCAATATCATGGTCTTATAGCTCAAAATAATCAGTAAATGCATGAAAAATAACAAATGTAGTCAGAAAGGGTTGTAAATTGATGATGTGGCTTTGAATGGTGCATTTTGAACACAAAAAAACAAGGGAGTTCAAATAAATTCAAAAAAAATGAAATCCCTTTGTAACAGACGAGTTTCCGTATGAAACCCTCGTACTTCGAAAGAGATTGTCCGTTTTGTAGACGAAGTGCATCCTATTTTTGCCGTAACCCTCTCTACTTTCTCGCACATGCTATGTGGGTGAAATGATGATACCATGCCAACTTGGAACCTTTTCAGAGTTTATTTCAAATGCTTTTCAATTTCATGGTCTTATAGCTCAAAATAATCAGTAAATGCATGAAAAATAACAAATGAAGTCAGAAAGGGTTGTAAATTGATGATGTGGCTTTGAATGGTGCATTTTGAACACATAAAAACAAGGGAGTTCAAATAAGTTCAAAAAAAATGAAATCCCTTTGTAACAGATGAGTTTCCGTATGAAA
>NC_041381.1:13876048-13881230 GCF_002162155.2 Triticum dicoccoides
GGGTTGTAAATTGATGATGTGGCTTTGAATGGTGCATTTTGAACACAGAAAAAACAATGGAGTTCAAATAATTTCAAAAAAAATGAAATCCCTTTGTAACAGACGAGTTTCCGTATGAAACCTAATACTTCGAAAGGGATTGTCCGTTTTGTGCACGTAGTGCATCCAGTTTTTTCCGTAACCCTCTCTACTTTCTCGAACATGCTATGTGGGTGAAATGATGATACGATGCCAACTTGGAACCTTTTCAGAGTTCATTTCAAATGTTTTTCAATTTCATGGTCTTATAGCTCAAAATAATCAGTAAATGCATGAAAAATAACAAATGAAGTCAGAAAGGGTTGTAAATTGATGATGTGGCTTTGAATGGTGCATTTTGAACATAGAAAAAACAATGGAGTTCAAATAAGTTCAAAAAAAAATGATATCCCTTTGTAACACACGAGTTTCCGTATGAAACCCTGATACTTCGAAAGAGATTGTCCGTTTTGTGCACGAAGTGCATCAAGTGTTTGCCGTAAGCCTTTGTACTTTCTTGCACATGCTATGTGGGTGCAATGATGATACCATGCCAACTTGGAACCTTTTCAGAGTTCATTTCAAATGCTTTTCAATTTCATGGTCTTATAGCTCAAAATATTCAGTAAATGCATGAAAAATAACAAATGAAGTCAGAAAGGGTTGTAAATTGATGATGTGGCTTTGAATGGTGCATTTTGAACACAGAAAAACAATGGAGTTCAAATAAGTTCAAAAAATGAAATCCCTTTGTAACATACGAGTTTCCGTATTGAACCCTGATACTTCGAAAGAGATTGTCCATTTTGTACACGAAGTGCATCCAGGTTTTGCCGTAACCCTCTCTACTTTCTCGCACATGCTATGTGAGTGAAATGATGATACCATGCCAACTTGGAACCTTTTAAGTGTTCGTTTCAAATGCTTTTCAATTTCATGGTCTTATAGCTCAAAATAATCAGTAAATGCATGAAAAATAACAAATGTAGTCAGAAAGGGTTGTAAATTGATGATGTGGCTTTGAATGGTGCATTTTGAACAGAAAAAAACAAGGGAGTTCAAATAAGTTCAAAAAAATGAAATCCCTTTGTAACAGACGAGTTTCCGTATGAAACCCTCGTACTTCAAAAGAGATTGTCCGTTTTGTAGACGAAGTGCATCCAATTTTTGCCGTAACCCGCTCTACTTTCTCGCACATGCTATGTGGGTTAAATGATGATACCATGCCAACTTGGAACCTTTTCAGAGATCATTTCAAATGCTTTTCAACCTCATGGTCTTATAGCTCAAAATAATCAGTAAATGCATGAAAAATAACAAATGAAGTCAGAAAGGGTTGTAAATTGATGATGTGGCCTTGAATGGTGCATTTTGAACACAGAAAAAACAATGGAGTTCAAATAAGTTCAAAAAAAATGAAATCCCTTTGTAACAGACGAGTTTCCGTATGAAACCTAATACTTCGAAAGGGATTGTCCGTTTTGTGCACGAAGTGCATCCAGTTTTTGCCGTAACCCTCTCTACTTTCTCGAACATGCTATGTGGGTGAAATGGTGATACCATGCCAACTTGGAACCTTTTCAGAGTTCATTTCAAATGTTTTTCAATTTCATGGTCTAATAGCTCAAAATAATCAGTAAATGCATGAAAAATAACAAATGAAGTCAGAAAGGGTTGTAAATTGATGATGTGGCTTTGAATGGTGCATTTTGAACACATAAAAACAAGGAGTTCAAATAAGTTCAAAAAAAATGAAATCCCTTTCTAACAGATGAGTTTCCGTATGAAACCCTGATACTTCGAAAGAGATTGTCCGTTTTGTGCACGAAGTGCATCCAGTCTTTGCCGTAAGCCTTTGTACTTTCTTGCACATGCTCTGTGGGTGCAATGATGATACCATGCCAACTTGGAACCTTTTCAGAGTTCATTTAAAATGCTTTTCAATTTCACGGTCTTATAGCTCAAAATAATCAATAAATGCATGAAAAATAACAAATGAAGTCAGAAAGGGTTGTAAATTGATGATGTGGCTTTGAATGGTGCATTTTGAACACAGAAAAACAATGGAGTTCAAATAATTTCAAAAAAATGAAATCCCTTTGTAACAGACGAGTTTCCGTATTAAACCCTGATACTTCGAAAGAGATTGTCCGTGTTGTACACGAAGTGCATCCAGTTTTTGCCGTAACCCTCTCTACTTTCTCGCACATACTATGTGAGTGAAATGATGATACCATGCCAACTTGGAACCTTTTCAGAGTTCATTTCAAATGCTTTTCAATTTCATGATCTTATAGCTCAAAATAATAAGTAAATGCATGAGAAATAACAAATGTAGTCAGAAATGGTTGTAAATTGATGATGTGGCTTTGATTGGAGCATTTTGAACACAGAAAAACAAGGGAGTTGAAATAAGTTCAAAAAAATGAAATCCCTTTGTAACAGACGAGTTTCCGTATGAAACCTTGATACTTCGTAAGAGATTTTCTGTTTTGTAGACGAAGTGCATCCAATTTTTGCCGTAACCCTCTCTACTTTCTCGCACATGCTATGTGGGTGAAATGATTATACCATGCCAACTTGGAACCTTTTCAGAGTTCATTTAAAATTCTTTTCAACTTCATGGTCTTATAGCTCAAAATAATCAGTAAATGCATGAAAAATAACAAATGAAGTCAGAAAGGGTTGTAAATTGATGATGTGGCTTTGAATGGTGCATTTTGAACATAGAAAAAACAATGGAGTTCAAATAAGTTCAAAAAAAATGATATCCCTTTGTAACACACGAGTTTCCGTATGAAACCCTAATACTTCGAAAGAGATTATCCGTTTTGTGCACGAAGTGCATCTAGTTTTTGCTGTAACCCTCTCTACTTTCTCGAACATGCTATGTGGGTGAAATGATGATACCATGCCAACTTGGAACCTTTCAGAGTTCATTTCAAATGTTTTTCAATTTCATGGTCTTATAGCTCAAAATAATCAGTAAATGCATGAAAAATAACAAATGAAGTCAGAAAGGTTGAAAATTGATGATGTGGCTTTGAATGGTGCATTTTGAACACATAAAAACAAGGGAGTTCAAATAAGTTAAAAAAAATGAAATCCCTTTGTAACAGATGAGTTTCCGTATGAAACCCTGATACTTCGAAAGAGATTGTCCGTTTTGTGCACGAAGTGCATCCAGTCTTTGCCGTAAGCCTTTGTACTTTCTTGCACATGCTCTGTGGGTGCAATGATGATACCATGCCAACTTGGAACCTTTTCAGAGTTCATTTCAAATGCTTTTCAATTTCACGGTCTTATAGCTCAAAATAATCAGTAAATGCATGAAAAATAACAAATGAAGTCAGAAAGGGTTGTAAATTGATGATGTGGCTTTGAATGGTGCATTTTGAACACAGAAAAACAATGGAGTTCAAATAATTTCAAAAAAATGAAATCCCTTTGTAACAGACGAGTTTCCGTATTAAACCCTGATACTTCGAAAGAGATTGTCCGTTTTGTACACGAAGTGCATCCAGTTTTTGCCGTAACCCTCTCTACTTTCTCGCACATACTATGTGAGTGAAATGATGATACCATGCCAACTTGGAACCTTTTCAGAGTTCATTTCAAATGCTTTTCAATTTCATGATCTTATAGCTCAAAATAATAAGTAAATGCATGAGAAATAACAAATGTAGTCAGAAATGGTTGTAAATTGATGATGTGGCTTTGAATGGAGCATTTTGAACACAAAAAAACAAGGGAGTTCAAATAAGTTCAAAAAAATGAAATCCCTTTGTAACAGACGAGTTTCCGTATGAAACCTTGATACTTCGTAAGAGATTTTCTGTTTTGTAGACGAAGTGCATCCAATTTTTGCCGTAACCCTCTCTACTTTCTCGCACATGCTATGTGGGTGAAATGATTATACCATGCCAACTTGGAACCTTTTCAGAGTTCATTTAAAATTCTTTTCAACTTCATGGTCTTATAGCTCAAAATAATCAGTAAATGCATGAAAAATAACAAATGAAGTCAGAAAGGGTTGTAAATTGATGATGTGGCTTTGAATGGTGCATTTTGAACATAGAAAAAACAATGGAGTTCAAATAAGTTCAAAAAAATGATATCCCTTTGTAACACACGAGTTTCCGTATGAAACCCTAATACTTCGAAAGAGATTGTCCATTTTGTGCACGAAGTGCATCCAGTTTTTGCCGTAACCCTCTCTACTTTGTCGAACATGCTATGTGGGTGAAATGATGATACCATGCCAACTTGGAACCTTTCCAGAGTTCATTTCAAATGCTTTTCAATTTCATGGTCTTATAGCTCAAAATATTCAGTAAATGCATGAAAAATAACAAATGAAGTCAGAAAGGGTTGTAAATTGATGATGTGGCTTTGAATGGTGCATTTTGAACACATAAAAACAATGGAGTTCAAATAAGTTCAAAAAATGAAATCCCTTTGTAACATACGAGTTTCCGTATTGAACCCTGATACTTTGAAAGAGATTGTCCATTTTGTACACGAAGTGCATCCAGTTTTTGCCGTAACCCTCTCTACTTTCTCGCACATGCTATGTGAGTGAAATGATGATACCATGCCAACTTGGAACCTTTTCAGTGTTCGTTTCAAATGCTTTTCAATTTCATGGTCTTATAGCTCAAAATAATCAGTAAATGCATGAAAAATAACAAATGTAGTCAGAAAGGGTTGTAAATTGATGATGTGGCTTTGAATGGTGCATTTTGAACACAAAAAAAAGGGAGTTCAAATAATTTCAAAAAAAATGAAATCCCTTTGTAACAGACGAGTTTCCGTATGAAACCCTCGTACTTCGAAAGAGATTGTCCGTTTTGTAGACGAAGTGCATCCAATTTTTGCCGTAACCCTCTACTTTCTCACACATGCTATGTGGGTGAAATGATGATACCATGCCAACTTGGAACCTTTTCAGAGATCATTTCAAATGCTTTTCAACCTCATGGTCTTATAGCTCAAAATAATCAGTAAATGCATGAAAAAAAACAAATGAAGTCAGAAAGGGTTGTAAATTGATGATGTGGCCTTGAATGGTGCATTTTGAACACAGAAAAAACAATGGAGTTCAAATAAGTTAAAAAAAATGAAATCCCTTTGTAACAGACGAGTTTCCGTATGAAACCTAATA
>NC_041381.1:13885943-13889989 GCF_002162155.2 Triticum dicoccoides
TTTGAATGGTGCATTTTGAACACAAAAAAACAAGGGAGTTCAAATAATTTCAAAAAAAATGAAATCCCTTTGTAACAGATGAGTTTCCGTATGAAACCCTGATACTTCGAAAGAGATTGTCCGTTTTGTGCACGAAGTGCATCCAGTCTTTGCCGTAAGCCTTTGTACTTTCTTGCACATGCTCTGTGGGTGCAATGATGATTCCATGCCAACTTGGAACCTTTTCAGAGTTCATTTCAAATGCTTTTCAATTTCACGGTCTCATATCTCAAAATAATCAGTAAATGCATGAAAAATAACAAATGAAGTCAGAAAGGGTTGTAAATTGATGATGTGGCTTTGAATGGTGCATTTTGAACACAGAAAAACAATGGAGTTCAAATAATTTCAAAAAAAAATGAAATCCCTTTGTAACAGACGAGTTTCCGTATTAAACCCTGATACTTCGAAAGAGATTGTCCGTTTTGTACACGAAGTGCATCCAGTTTTTGCCGTAACCCTCTCTACTTTCTCGCACATCCTATGTGAGTGAAATGATGATACCATGCCAACTTGGAACCTTTTCAGAGTTCATTTCAAATGCTTTTCAATTTCATGGTCTTATAGCTCAAAATAATCAGTAAATGCATGAAAAATAACAAATGAAGTCAGAAAGGGTTGTAAATTGATGATGTGGCTTTGAATGGTGCATTTTGAACACATAAAAACAAGGGAGTTCAAATAATTTCAAAAAATGAAATCCCTTTGTAACAGACGAGTTTCCGTATGAAACCTTGATACTTCGTAAGAGATTTTCTGTTTTGTAGACGAAGTGCATCCAATTTTTGCCGTAACCCTCTCTACTTTCTCGCACATGCTATGTGGGTGAAATGATTATACCATGCCAACTTGGAACCTTTTCAGAGTTCATTTAAAATTCTTTTCAACTTCATGGTCTTATAGCTCAAAATAATCAGTAAATGCATGAAAAATAACAAATGAAGTCAGAAAGGGTTGTAAATTGATGATGTGGCTTTGAATGGTGCATTTTGAACATAGAAAAAACAATGGAGTTCAAATAAGTTCAAAAAAATGATATCCCTTTGTAACACACGAGTTTCCGTATGAAACCCTAATACTTCGAAAGAGATTATCCGTTTTGTGCACGAAGTGCATCCAGTTTTTGCTGTAACCCTCTCTACTTTCTCGAACATGCTATGTGGGTGAAATGATGATACCATGCCAACTTGGAACCTCTTCAGAGTTCATTTCAAATGTTTTTCAATTTCATGGTCTTATAGCTCAAAATAATCAGTAAATGCATGAAAAATAACAATTGAAGTCAGAAAGGTTGTAAATTGACGATGTGGCTTTGAATGGTGCATTTCGAACACGTAAAAACAAGGGAGTTCAAATAAGTTCAGAAAAAAAATGAAATCCCTTTGTAACAGATGAGTTTCCGTATGAAACCCTGATACTTCGAAAGAGATTGTCCGTTTTGTGCACGAAGTGCATCCAGTCTTTGCCGTAAGCCTTTGTACTTTCTTGCACATGCTATGTGTGTGCAATGATGATACCATGCCAACTTGGAACCTTTTCAGAGTTCATTTCAAATGCTTTTCAATTTCATGGTCTTATAGCTCAAAATATTCCGTAAATGCATGAAAAATAACAAATGAAGTCAGAAAGGGTTGTAAATTGATGATGTGGCTTTGAATGGTGCATTTTGAACACAGAAAAACAATGGAGTTCAAATAAGTTCAACAAATGAAATCCCTTTTTAACATACGAGTTTCCGTATTAAACCCTGATACTTCGAAAGAGATTGTCCATTTTGTACACGAAGTGCATCCAGTTTTTGACGTAACCCTCTCTACTTTCTCGCACATGCTATGTGAGTGAAATGATGATACCATGCCAACTTGGAACATTTTCAGTGTTCGTTTCAAATGCTTTTCAATTTCATGGTCTTATAGCTCAAAATAATCAGTAAATGCATGAAAAATAACAAATGTAGTCAGAAAGGGTTGTAAATTGATAACGTGGCTTTGAATGGTGCATTTTGAACACAAAAAAACATGGGAGTTCAAATAAGTTCAAAAAAAATGAAATCCCTTTGTAACAGACGAGTTTCCGTATGAAACCCTCGTACTTCGAAAGAGATTGTCCGTTTTGTAGACGAAGTGCATCCAATTTTTGCCGTAACCCTCTCTACTTTCTCGCACATGCTATGTGGGTGAAATGATGATACCATGCCAACTTAGAACCTTTTCAGAGTTCATTTCAAATGCTTTTCAACCTCATGGTCTTATAGCTCAAAATAATCAGTAAATGCATGAAAAATAACAAATGAAGTCAGAAAGGGTTGTAAATTGATGATGTGGCCTTGAATGGTGCATTTTGAACACAAAAAAAACAATGGAGTTCAAATAAGTTCAAAAAAAATGAAATCCTGTAACAGACGAGTTTCAGTATGAAACCTAATATTTCGAAAGGGATTGTCCGTTTTGTGCACGAAGTGCATCCAGTTTTTGCCGTAACCCTCTCTACTTTCTCGAACATGCTATGTGGGTAAAATGATGATACTATGCCAACTTGGAACCTTTTCAGAGTTCATTTCAAATGTTTTTCAATTTCATGGTCTTATAGCTCAAAATAATCAGTAAATGCATGAAAAATAACAAATGAAGTCAGAAAGGGTTGCAAATTGATGATGTGTCTTTGAATGGTGCATTTTGAACACATAAAAACAAGGGAGTTCAAATAAGTTCAAAAAAATGAAATCCCTTTGTAACAGATGAGTTTCCGTATGAAACCCTGATACTTCGAAAGAGATTGTCCGTTTTGTGCACGAAGTGCATCCAGTCTTTGCCGTAAGCCTCTGTACTTTGTTGCACATGCTATGTGGGTGCAATGATGATACCATGCCAACTTGGAACCTTTTCAGAGTTCATTTCAAATGCTTTTCAATTTCATGGTCTTATAGCTCAAAATAATCAGTAAATGCATGAAAAATAACAAATGAAGTCAGAAAGGGTTGTAAATTGATGATGTGGATTTGAATGGTGCATTTTGAACACAGAAAAAACAATGGAGTTCAAAGAAGTTCAAAAAAATGAAATCCCTTTGTAACAGACGACGTATGAAACCTAATACTTCGAAAGGGATTGTCCATTTTGTGCACGAAGTGCATCCAGTTTTTGCCGTAACCCTCTCTACTTTGTCGAACATGCTATGTGGGTGAAATGATGATACCATGCCAACTTGGAACCTTTTCAGAGTTCATTTCAAATGTTTTTCAATTTCATGGTCTTATAGCTCAAAATAATCAGTAAATGCATGAAAAATAACAAATCAAGTCAGAAAGGGTTGTAAATTGATGATGTGGCTTTGAATGGTGCATTTTGAACACATAAAAACAATGGAGTTCGAATAAGTTCAAAAAAATGAAATCCCTTTGTAACAGACGAGTTTCCGTATGAAACCCTGATACTTCGAAAGAGATTGTCCGTTTTGTGCACGAAGTGCATCCAGTCTTTGCTGTAACCCTCTCTACTTTGTCGAACATGCTATGTGGGTGAAATGATGATACCATGCCAACTTGGAACCTTTTCAGAGTTCATTTCAAATGTTTTTCAATTTCATGGTCTTATAGCTCAAAATAATCAGTAAATGCATGAAAAATAACAAATCAAGTCAGAAAGGGTTGTAAATTGATGATGTGGCTTTGAATGGTGCATTTTGAACACATAAAAACAAAGGAGTTCGAATAAGTTCAATAAAATGAAATCCCTTTGTAACATATGAGTTTCCGTATGAAACCCTGATACTTCGAAAGAGATTGTCCGTTTTGTGCACGAAGTGCATCCAGTCTTTGCCGTAAGCCTCTGTACTTTCTTGCACATGCTATGTGGGTGCAATGATGATACCATGCCAACTTGGAACCTTTTCAGAGTTCATTTCAAATGCTTTTCAATTTCATGGTCTTATAGCTCAAAATAATCAGTAAATGCATGAAAAATAACAAATGAAGTCAGAAAGGGTTGTAAATTGATGATGTGGCTTTG
>NC_041381.1:13891581-13892426 GCF_002162155.2 Triticum dicoccoides
TTGAATGGTGCATTTTGAACACAGAAAAAACAATGGAGTTCAAATAAGTTCAAAAAAAATGAAATCCCTTTGTAACAGACGAGTTTCCGTATGAAACCTAATACTTCGAAAGGGATTGTCCGTTTTGTGCACGAAGTGCATCCAGTTTTTGCCGTAACCCTCTCTACTTTCTCGAACATGCTATGTGGGTGAAATGATGATACCATGCCAACTTGGAACCTTTTCAGAGTTCATTTCAAATGTTTTTCAATTTCATGGTCTTATAGCTCAAAATAATCAGTAAATGCATGAAAAATAACAAATGAAGTCAGAAAGGTTGTAAATTGATGATGTGGCTTTGAATGGTGCATTTTGAACACATAAAAACAAGGGAGTTCAAATAAGTTCAAAAAAAATGAAATCCCTTTGTAACAGATGAGTTTCCGTATGAAACCCTGATACTTCGAAAGAGATTGTCCGTTTTGTGCACGAAGTGCATCAAGTCTTTGCCGTAAGACTTTGTACTTTCTTGCACATGCTATCTGGGTGCAATGATGATACCATGCCAACTTGGAACCTTTTCAGAGTTCATTTCAAATGCTTTTCAATTTCATGGTCTTATAGCTCAAAATATTCAGTAAATGCAAGAAAAATAACAAATGAAGTCAGAAAGGGTTGTAAATTGATGATGTGGCTTTGACTGGTGCATTTTGAACACAGAAAAACAATGGAGTTCAAATAAGTTCAAAAAATGAAATCCCTTTGTAACATACGAGTTTCCGTATTGAACCCTGATACTTCGAAAGAGATTGTCCATTTTGTCCGCGAAGTGCATCCAGGTTTTGCCGTAACCCTCTCTACTTTCT
>NC_041381.1:13893039-13894439 GCF_002162155.2 Triticum dicoccoides
ATGGTGCATGTTGAACACAGAAAAACAATGGAGTTCAAATAAGTTCAAAAAAATGAAATCCCTTTGTAACAGACGAGTTTCCGTGTTAAACCCTGATACTTTGAAAGAGATTGTCCGTTTTGTACATGAAGTGCATCCATTTTTTGCTGTAACCCTCTCTACTTTCTCGAACATGCTATGTGGGTGAAATGATGATACCATGCCAACTTGGAACCTTTTCAGCGTTCACTTAAAATGTTTTTCAATTTCATGGTCTTATAGCTTAAAATAATCAGTAAATGCATGAAAAATAACAAATGAAGTCAGAAAGGTTGTAAATTGATGATGTGGCTTTGAATGGTGCATTTTGAACACATAAAAACAAGGGAGTTCTAATAAGTTCAAAAAAATGAAATCCCTTTGTAACAGATGAGTTTCCGTATGAAACCCTGATACTTCGAAAAAGATTGTCCGTTTTGTGCACGAAGTGCATCCAGTCTTTGTCGTAAGCCTTTGTACTTTCTTGCACATGGTATGTGGGTGCAATGATGATACCATGCCAACTTGGAACCCATTCAGAGTTCATTTCAAATGCTTTTCAATTTCATGGTCTTATAGCTCAAAATATTCAGTAAATGCATGAAAAATAACAAATGAAGTCAGAAAGGGTTGTAAATTGATGATGTGGCTTTGAATGGTGCATTTTGAACACAGAAAAACAATGGAGTTCAAATAAGTTCAAAAAATGAAATCCCTTTGTAACAGACGAGTTTCCGTATGAAACCCTAATACTTCGAAAGGGATTGTCCGTTTTGTGCACGAAGTGCATCCAGTTTTTGCCGTAACCCTCTCTACTTTCTCGCACATGCTATGTGAGTGAAATGATGATACCATGCCAACTTGGAACCTTTTCAATGTTCGTTTCAAATGCTTTTCAATTTCATGGTCTTATAGCTCAAAATAATCAGTAAATGCATGAAAAATAACAAATGTAGTCAGAAAGGGTTGTAAATTGATGATGTGGCTTTAATGGTGCATTTTGAACACAAAAAAACAAGGGAGTTCAAATAAGTTCAAAAAAAATGAAATCCCTTTGTAACAGACGAGTTTCCGTATGAAACCCTCGTACTTCGAAAGAGATTGTCCGTTTTGTAGACGAAGTGCATCCAATTTTTGCCGTAACCCTCTCTACTTTCTCGCACATGCTATGTGGGTGAAATGATGATACCATGCCAACTTGGAACCTTTTTAGAGTTTATTTCAAATGCTTTTCAACCTCATGGTCTTATAGCTCAAAATAATCAGTAAATGCATGAAAAATAACAAATGAAGTCAGAAAGGGTTGTAAATTGATGATGTGGCTTTGAATGGTGCATTTTGAACACAGAAAAAACAATGGAGTTCAAATAAGTTCAAAAAAA
>NC_041381.1:13896264-13897210 GCF_002162155.2 Triticum dicoccoides
AGTAAATGCATGAAAAATAACAAATCAAGTCAGAAAGGGTTGTAAATTGATGATGTGGCTTTGAATGGTGCATTTTGAACACATAAAAACAAAGGAGTTCGAATAAGTTCAATAAAATGAAATCCCTTTGTAACATATGAGTTTCCGTATGAAACCCTGATACTTCGAAAGAGATTGTCCGTTTTGTGCACGAAGTGCATCCAGTCTTTGCCGTAAGCCTCTGTACTTTCTTGCACATGCTATGTGGGTGCAATGATGATACCATGCCAACTTGGAACCTTTTCAGAGTTCATTTCAAATGCTTTTCAATTTCATGGTCTTATAGCTCAAAATAATCAGTAAATGCATGAAAAATAACAAATGAAGTCAGAAAGGGTTGTAAATTGATGATGTGGCTTTGCATGGTGCATGTTGAACACAGAAAAACAATGGAGTTCAAATAAGTTCAAAAAAATGAAATCCCTTTGTAACAGACGAGTTTCCGTGTTAAACCCTGATACTTTGAAAGAGATTGTCCGTTTTGTACATGAAGTGCATCCATTTTTTGCTGTAACCCTCTCTACTTTCTCGAACATGCTATGTGGGTGAAATGATGATACCATGCCAACTTGGAACCTTTTCAGCGTTCACTTAAAATGTTTTTCAATTTCATGGTCTTATAGCTTAAAATAATCAGTAAATGCATGAAAAATAACAAATGAAGTCAGAAAGGTTGTAAATTGATGATGTGGCTTTGAATGGTGCATTTTGAACACATAAAAACAAGGGAGTTCTAATAAGTTCAAAAAAATGAAATCCCTTTGTAACAGATGAGTTTCCGTATGAAACCCTGATACTTCGAAAAAGATTGTCCGTTTTGTGCACGAAGTGCATCCAGTCTTTGTCGTAAGCCTTTGTACTTTCTTGCACATGGTATGTGGGTGCAATGATGATACCATGCCAACTT
>NC_041381.1:13897937-13899806 GCF_002162155.2 Triticum dicoccoides
TAACCCTCTCTACTTTCTCACACATGCTATGTGGGTGAAATGATGATACCATGCCAACTTGGAACCTTTTCAGAGTTTATTTCAAATGCTTTTCAATTTCATGGTCTTATAGCTCAAAATAATCTGTAAATGCATGAAAAATAAAAAATGTAGTCAGAAAGGGTTGTAAATTGATGATGTGGCTTTGAATGGTGCATTTTGAACACATAAAAACAAGGGAGTTCAAATAAGTTCAAAAAAATGAAATCCCTTTGTGACAGACGAGTTTCCGTATGAAACCCTGATACTTCGAAAGAGATTGTCCGTTTTGAAGACGAAGTGCATCCAATTTTTGTCGTAACCCTCTCTACTTTCTCACACATGGTATGTGGGTGAAATTATGATACCATGCCAACTTGGAACCTTTTCAGAGTTCATTTCAAATGCTTTTCAACTTCATGGTCTTATAGCTCAAAATAATCAGTAAATGCATGAAAAATAACAAATCAAGTCAGAAAGGGTTGTAAATTGATGATGTGGCTTTGAATGGTGCATTTTGAACACATAAAAACAAGGGAGTTCGAATAAGTTCAAAAAAATGAAATCCCTTTGTAACATATGAGTTTCCGTATGAAACCCTGATACTTCGAAAGAGATTGTCCGTTTTGTGCACGAAGTGCATCCAGTCTTTGCCGTAAGCCTCTGTACTTTCTTGCACATGCTATGTGGGTGCAATGATGATACCATGCCAACTTGGAACCTTTTCAGAGTTCATTTCAAATGCTTTTCAATTTCATGGTCTTATAGCTCAAAATAATCAGTAAATGCATGAAAAATAACAAATGAAGTCAGAAAGGGTTGTAAATTGATGATGTGGCTTTGAATGGTGCATGTTGAACACAGAAAAACAATGGAGTTCAAATAAGTTCAAAAAAATGAAATCCCTTTGTAACAGACGAGTTTCCGTGTTAAACCCTGATACTTTGAAAGAGATTGTCCGTTTTGTACATGAAGTGCATCCATTTTTTGCTGTAACCCTCTCTACTTTCTCGAACATGCTATGTGGGTGAAATGATGATACCATGCCAACTTGGAACCTTTTCAGAGTTCACTTAAAATGTTTTTCAATTTCATGGTCTTATAGCTTAAAATAATCAGTAAATGCATGAAAAATAACAAATGAAGTCAGAAAGGTTGTAAATTGATGATGTGGCTTTGAATGGTGCATTTTGAACACATAAAAACAAGGGAGTTCAAATAAGTTCAAAAAAATGAAATCCCTTTGTAACAGATGAGTTTCCGTATGAAACCCTGATACTTCGAAAAAGATTGTCCGTTTTGTGCACGAAGTGCATCCAGTCTTTGTCGTAAGCCTTTGTACTTTCTTGCACATGCTATGTGGGTGCAATGATGATACCATGCCAACTTGGAACCCATTCAGAGTTCATTTCAAATGCTTTTCAATATCATGGTCTTATAGCTCAAAATATTCAGTAAATGCATGAAAAATAACAAATGAAGTCAGAAAGGGTTGTAAATTGATGATGTGGCTTTGAATGGTGCATTTTGAACACAGAAAAACAATGGAGTTCAAATAAGTTCAAAAAATGAAATCCCTTTGTAACAGACGAGTTTCCGTATGAAACCCGAATACTTCGAAAGGGATTGTCCGTTTTGTGCACGAAGTGCATCCAGTTTTTGCCGTAACCCTCTCTACTTTCTCGCACATGCTATGTGAGTGAAATGATGATACCATGCCAACTTGGAACCTTTTCAGTGTTCGTTTCAAATGCTTTTCAATTTCATGGTCTTATAGCTCAAAATAATCAGTAAATGCATGAAAAATAACAAATGTAGTCAGAAAGGGTTGTAAATTGATGATGTGGCTTT
>NC_041381.1:13904386-13904677 GCF_002162155.2 Triticum dicoccoides
ATTTCAAATGCTTTTCAATTTCATGGTCTTATAGCTCAAAATAATGTGTAAATGCATGAAAAATAAAAAATGTAGTCAGAAAGGGTTGTAAATTGATGATGTGGCTTTGAATGGTGCATTTTGAACACATAAAAACAAGGGAGTTCAAATAAGTTCAAAAAAATGAAATCCCTTTGTAACAGACGAGTTTCTGTATGAAACCCTGATACTTCGAAAGAGATTGTCCGTTTTGAAGACGAAGTGCATCCAATGTTTGCCGTAACCCTCTCTACTTTCTGACACATGCTATGT
>NC_041381.1:13904749-13908029 GCF_002162155.2 Triticum dicoccoides
ATGCTATGTGGGTGAAATGATGATACCATGCCAACTTGGAACCTTTTCAGAGTTCATTTCAAATGCTTTTCAACTTCATGGTCTTATAGCTCAAAATAATCAGTAAGTGCATGAAAAATAACAAATGAAGTCAGAAAGGGTTGTAAATTGATGATGTGGCTTTGAATGGTGCATTTTGAACACATAAAAACAAGGGAGTTCAAATAAGTTCAAAAAAATGAAATCCCTTTGTAACAGACGAGTTTCCGTATGAAACCCTGATACTTCGAAAGAGATTGTCCGTTTTGAAGACGAAGTGCATCCAATGTTTGCCGTAACCCTCTCTACTTTCTCACACATGCTATGTGGGTGAAATGATGATACCATGCCAACTTGGAACCTTTTCAGAGTTCATTTCAAATGCTTCTCAACTTCATGGTCTTATAGCTCAAAATAATCAGTAAATGCATGAAAAATAACAAATGAAGTCAGAAAGGGTTGTAAATTGATGATGTGGCTTTGAATGGTGCATTTTGAACACATAAAAACAAGGGAGTTCAAATAAGTTCAAAAAAATGAAATCCCTTTTGTAACAGATGAGTTTCCGTATGAAACCCTGATACTTCAAAAGAGATTGTCCGTTTTTTGCACGAAGTGCATCCAGTCTTTGCCGTAAGCCTCTGTACTTTCTTGCACATGCTATGTGGGTGCAATGATGATACCATGCCAACTTGGAACCTTTTCAGAGTTCATTTCAAATGCTTTTCAATTTCTTGGTCTTATAGCTCAAAATAATCAGTAAATGCATGAAAAATAACAAATGAAGTCAGAAAGGGTTGTAAATTGATGATGTGGCTTTGAATGGTGCATTTTGAACACAGAAAAACAATGGAGTTCAAATAATTTCAAAAAAATGAAATCCCTTTGTCACAGACGAGTTTCCGTATGAAACCCTGATACTTCAAAAGATATTGTCCGTTTTGTGCACGAAGTGCATCCAGTCTTTGCCGTAACCCTCTCTACTTTCTCGCACATGCTATGTGGGTGAAATGATGATACCATGCCAACTTGAAACCTTTTCAGAGTTCATTTCAAATGCTTTTCAATTTCATGGTCTTATAGCTCAAAATAATAAGTAAATGCATGAAAAATAACAAATGAAGTCAGAAAGGGTTGTAAATTGATGATGTGGCTTTGAATGGTGAATTTTGAACACAAAAAATCAAGGGAGTTCAAATAAGTTTTAAAGAATGAAATCCCTTTGTAATAGACGAGTTTCCGTATGAAACCATGATACTTCGAAAGAGATTGTCCGTTTTGTACACGAAGTGCATCCAGGTTTTCCCGTAAGCCTCTTTACTTTCTTGCACATGCAATGTGGGTGCAATGATGATACCATGCCAACTTGGAACGTTTTCAGAGTTCATTTCAAATGCTTTTCAATTTCATGGTCTTATAGCTCAAAATAATCAGTAAATGCATGAAAAATAACAAATGAAGTCAGAAAGGGTTGTAAATTGATGATGTGGCTTTGAATGGTGCATTTTGAACAAAGAAAAACAATGGAGTTCGAATAATTTCAAAAAATGAAATCCCTTTGTAACATACGAGTTTCCGTATTAAACCCTGATACTTCGAAAGAGATTGTCCACTTTGTACACGAAGTGCATCCAGTTTTTACCGTAACCCTCTCTACTTTCTTGCACATGCTATGTGAGTGAAATGATGATACCATGCCAACTTGGAACCTTTTCAGTGTTCGTTTCAAATGCTTTTCAATTTCATGGTCTTATAGCTCAAAATAATCAGTAAATGCATGAAAAATAACAAATGTAGTCAGAAAGGGTTGTAAATTGATGATGTGGCTTTGAATGGTGCATTTTGAACACAAAAAAACAAGGGAGTTCAAATAAGTTCAAAAAAATGAAATCCCTTTGTCACAGACGAGTTTCCGTATGAAACCCTCGTACTTCGAAAGAGATTGTCCGTTTTGTAGACGAAGTGCATCCAATTTTTGCCGTAACCCTCTCTACTTTCTCGCACATGCTCTGTGGGTGAAATGATGATACCATGCCAACTTGGAACCTTTTTAGAGTTTATTTCAAATGCTTTTCAACCTCATGGTCTTATAGCTCAAAATAATCAGTAAATGCATGAAAAATAACAAATGAAGTCAGAAAGGGTTGTAAATCGATGATGTGGCTTTGAATGGTGCATTTTGAACACATAAAAACAAGGGAGTTCAAATAAGTTCAAAAAAAATGAAATCCCTTTGTAACAGATGAGTTTCCGTACGAAACCCTGATACTTCGAAAGAGATTGTCCGTTTTGTGCACGAAGTGCATCCAGTCTTTGCCGTAAGCCTCTGTACTTTCTTGCACATGCTATGTGGGTGCAATGATGATACCATGCCAACTTGGAACCTTTTCAGAGTTCATTTCAAATGCTTTTCAATTTCATGGTCTTATAGCTCAAAATAATCAGTAAATGCATGAAAAATAACAAATGAAGTCAGAAAGGGTTGTAAATTGATGATGTGGCTTTTAATGGTGCATTTTTAACACAGAAAAAACAATGGAGTTCAAATAAGTTCAAAAAAATGAAATCCCTTTGTAACAGACGAGTTTCCGTATGAAACCTAATACTTCGAAAGGGATTGTCCGTTTTGTGCACGAAGTGCATCCAGTTTTGCCGTAACCCTCTCTACTTTCTCGAACATGCTATGTGGGTGAAATGATGATACCATGCCAACTTGGAACCTTTTCAGAGTTCATTTCAAATATTTTTCAATTTCATGGTCTTATAGCTCCAAATAATCAGTAAATGCATGAAAAATAACAAATCAAGTCAGAAAGGGTTGTAAATTGATGATGTGGCTTTGAATGGTGCATTTTGAACACATAAAAACAAGGGAGTTCGAATAAGTTCAAAAAAAATGAAATCCCTTTGTAACATATGAGTTTCCGTATTAAACCCTAATACTTCGAAAGAGATTGTCCGTTTTGTGCACGAAGTGCATCCAGTTTTTGCCGTAACCCTCTCTACTTTCTCACACATGCTATGTGGGTGAAATGATGATACCATGCCAACTTGGAACCTTTTCAGAGTTTATTTCAAATGCTTTTCAATTTCATGGTCTTATAGCTCAAAATAATGTGTAAATGCATGAAAAATAAAAAATGTAGTCAGAAAGGGTTGTAAATTGATGATGTGGCTTTGAATGGTGCATTTTGAACACATAAAAACAAGGGAGTTCAAATAAGTTCAAAAAAATGAAATCCCTTTGTAACAGACGAGTTTC
>NC_041381.1:13909135-13915565 GCF_002162155.2 Triticum dicoccoides
CGTTTGTAACAGACGAGTTTTCGTATTAAACCCTGATACTTCGAAATGGATTGTCCGTTTTGTACACGAAGTGCATCCATTTTTTGCCGTAACCCTCTCTACTTTCTCGCACATACTATGTGAGTGAAATGATGATACCATGCCAACTTGGAACCTTTTCAGAGTTCATTTCAAATGCTTTTCAATTTCATGATCTTATAGCTCAAAATAATGAGTAAATGCATGAGAAATAACAAATGTAGTCAGAAAGGGTTGTAAATTGATGATGTGGCTTTGAATGGTGCATTTTGAACACAGAAAAACAAGGGAGTTCAAATAAGTTCAAAAAAATGAAATCCCTTTGTAACAGACGAGTTTCCGTATGAAACCTTGATACTTCGTCAGAGATTGTCCGTTTTGTAGACGAAGTGCATCCAATTTTTGCCGTAACCCTCTCTACTTTCTCGCACATGCTATGTGGGTGAAATGATTATACCATGCTAACTTGGAACCTTTTCAGAGTTCATTTCAAATGCTTTTCAACTTCATGGTCTTACAGCTCAAAATAATCAGTAAATGCATGAAAAATAACAAATGAAGTCAGAAAGGGTTGTAAATTGATGATGTGGCTTTGAATGGTGCATTTTGAACACAAAAAAAACAATGGAGTTCAAATAAGGTCAAAAAAATGATATCCCTTTGTAACACACGAGTTTCCGTATGAAACCCTAATACTTCGAAAGAGATTATCCGTTTTGTGCACGAAGTGCATCCAGTTTTTGCCGTAACCCTCTCTACTTTCTCGAACATGCTATGTGGGTGAAATGATGATACCATGCCAACTTGGAACCTTTTCAGAGTTCATTTCAAATGTTTTTCAATTTCATGGTCTTATAGCTCAAAATAATAAGTAAATGCATGAAAAATAACAAATGAAGTCAGAAAGGTTGTAAATTGATGATGTGGCTTTAAATGGTGCATTTTGAACACATAAAAACAAGGGAGTTCAAATAAGTTCAAAAAAACGAAATCCCTTTGTAACAGATGAGTTTCTGTATGAAACCCTGATACTTCGAAAGAGATTGTCCGTTTTGTGCACGAAGTGCATCCAATCTTTGCCGTAAGCCTTTGTACTTTCTTGCACATGCTATGTGGGTGCAATGATGATACCATGCCAACTTGAAACCTTTTCAGAGTTCATTTCAAATGCTTTTCAATTTCATGGTCTTATAGCTCAAAATAATCAGTAAATGCATGAAAAATAACAAAAGAAGTCAGAAAGGGATGTAAATTGATGATGTGGCTTTGAATGGTGCATTTTGAACACAGAAAAACAAAGGAGTTCAAATAAGTTCAAAAAATGAAATCCCTTTGTAACATACGAGTTTCCGTATTAAACCCTGATACTTCGAAAGAGATTGTTCATTTTGTACACGAAGTGCATCCAGTTTTTGCCGTAACCCTCTCTACTTTCTCGCACATGCTACGTGCGTGAAATGATGATACCATGCCAACTTGGAACCTTTTCAGAGTTCGTTTCAAATGCTTTTCAATTTCATGGACTTATAGCTCAAAATAATCAGTAAATGCATGAAAAATAACAAATGTAGTCAGAAAGGGTTGTAAATTGATGATGTGGCTTTGAATGGTGCATTTTGAACACAAAAAAACAAGGGAGTTCAAATAATTTCAAAAAAAATGAAATCCCTTTGTAACAGACGAGTTTCCGTATGAAACCCTCGTACTTCGAAAGAGATTGTCCGTTTTGTAGACGAAGTGCATCCAATTTTTGTCGTAACCCTCTCTACTTTCTCGCACATGCTATGTGGGTTAAATGATGATACCATGCCAACTTGGAACCTTTTCAGAGTGTATTTCAAATGCTTTTCAACCTCATGGTCTTATAGCTCAAAATAATCAGTAAATACATGAAAAATAACAAATGAAGTCAGAAATGGTTGTAAATTGATGATGTGGCTTTGAATGGTGCATTTTGAACACAGAAAAAACAATGGAGTTCAAATAAGTTCAAAAAAATGAAATCCCTTTGTAATAGACGAGTTTCTGTATGAAACCCTGATACTTCGAAAGAGATTGTCCGTTTTGAAGACGAAGTGCATCCAATGTTTGCCGTAACCCTCTCTACTTTCTCACACATGCTATGTGGGTGAAATTATGATACCATGCCAACTTGGAACCTTTTCAGAGTTCATTTCAAATGCTTTTCAACTTCATGGTCTTATAGCTCAAAATAATCAGTAAATGCATGAAAAATAACAAATGAAGTCAGAAAGGGTTGTAAATTGATGATGTGGCTTTGAATGGTGCATTTTGAACACATAAAAACAAGGGAGTTCAAATAAGTTCAAAAAAAATGAAATCCCTTTGTAACAGATGAGTTTCCGTATGAAACCCTGATACTTTGAAAGAGATTGTCCGTTTTGTGCACGAAGTGCATCCAGTCTTTGCCGTAAGCCTCTGTACTTTCTTGCACATGCTATGTGGGTGCAATGATGATACCATGCCAACTTGGAACCTTTTCAGAGTTCATTTCAAATGCTTTTCAATTTGACGGTCTTATAGCTCAAAATAATCAGTAAATGCATGAAAAATAACAAATGAAGTCAGAAAGGGTTATAAATTGATGATGTGGCTTTGAATGGTGCATTTTGAACACAGAATAACAATGGAGTTCAAATAATTTCAAAAAAAATGAAATCCCTTTGTAACAGACGAGTTTTCGTATGAAACCCTAATACTTCGAAAGGGATTGTCCGTTTTGTGCACGAAGTGCATCCAGTTTTTGACGTAACCCTCTCTACTTTCTCGAACATGCTATGTAGGTGAAATGATGATACCATGCCAACTTGGAACCTTTTCAGAGTTCATTTCAACTGTTTTTCAATTTCATGGTCTTATAGCTCAAAATAATCAGTAAATGCATGAAAATTAACAAATGAAGTCAGAAAGGGTTGTAAATTGATGATGTGGCTTTGAATGGTGCATTTTGAACACATAAAAACAAGGGAGTTCAAATAAGTTCAAAAAAATGAAATCCCTTTGCAACAGATGAGTTTCCGTATGAAACCCTGATACTTTGAAAGATATTGTCCGTTTTGTCCACGAAGTGCATCCAGTCTTTGCCGTAAGCCTCTGTACTTTCTTGCACATGCTATGTGGGTGCAATGATGATACCAATTCAACTTGGAACCTTTTCAGAGTTCATTTCAAATGCTTTTCAATTTCATGGTCTTATAGCTCAACATAATCAGTAAATGCATGAAAAATAACAAATGAAGTAAGAAAGGGTTGTAAATTGATGATGTGGTTTTGAATGGTGCATTTTGGACACAAAAAATCAAGGGAGTTCAAATAAGTTTTAAAAAATGAAATCCCTTTGTAATAGACGAGTTTCCGTATGAAACCATGATACTTCGAAAGAGATTGTCCGTTTTGTACACGAAGTGCATCCAGGTTTTCCCGTAAGCCTCTTTACTTTCTTGCACATGCAATGTGGGTGCAATGATGATACCATGCCAACTTGGAACGTTTTCAGAGTTCATTTCAAAGGCTTTTCAATTTCATGGTCTTATAGCTCAAAATAATCAGTAAATGCATGAAAAATAACAAATGAAGTTAGAAAGGGTTGTAAATTGATGATGTGGCTTTGAATGGTGCATTTTGAACACAGAAAAACAATGGAGTTCAAATAATTTCAAAAAAATGAAATCCCTTTGTAACAGACGAGTTTCCGTATGAAACCCTCGTACTTCGAAAGAGATTGTCCGTTTTGTAGACGAAGTGCATCCAATTTTTGCCGTAACCCTCTCTACTTTCTCGCACATGCTATGTGGGTTAAATGATGATACCATGCCAACTTGGAACCTTTTCAGAGTTCATTTCAAATGCTTTTCAATTTCATGTTCTTATAGCTCAAAATAATCAGTAAATACATGAAAAATAACAAATGAAGTCAGAAATGGTTGTAAATTGATGACGTGGCTTTGAATGGTGCATTTTGAACACAGAAAAACAAGGGAGTTCAAATAAGTTTAAAAAAATGAAATCCCTTTGTAACAGACGAGTTTCCGTATGAGACCATGATACTTCGAAAGAGATTGTCCGTTTTGTACACAAAGTGCATCCAGGTTTTGCAGTAAGCCTCTGTACTTTCTTGCACATGCAATGTGGGTGCAATGATGATACCATGCCAACTTGGAACCTTTTCAGAGTTCATTTCAAATGCTTTTCAACTTCATGGTCTTATAGCTCAAAATAATCAGTAAATGCATGAAAAATAACAAATGAAGTCAGAAAGGGTTGTAAATTGATGATGTGGCTTTGAATGGTGCATTTTGAACACATAAAAACAAGGGAGTTCAAATAAGTTCAAAAAAAATGAAATCCCTTTGTAACAGATGAGTTTCTGTATGAAACCCTGATACTTTGAAAGAGATTGTCCGTTTTGTGCACGAAGTGCATCCAGTCTTTGCCGTAAGCCTCTGTACTTTCTTGCACATGCTATGTGGGTGCAATGATGATACCATGCCAACTTGGAACCTTTTCAGAGTTCATTTCAAATGCTTTTCAATTTGACGGTCTTATAGCTCAAAGTAATCAGTAAATGCATGAAAAATAACAAATGAAGTCAGAAAGGGTTATAAATTGATGATGTGGCTTTGAATGGTGCATATTGAACACAGAATAACAATGGAGTTCAAATAAGTTCAAAAAAAATGAAATCCCTTTGTAACAGACGAGTTTTCGTATGAAACCCTAATACTTCGAAAGGGATTGTCCGTTTTGTGCACGAAGTGCATCCAGTTTTTGCCGTAACCCTCTCTACTTTCTCGAACATGCTATGTAGGTGAAATGATGATACCATGCCAACTTGGAACCTTTTCAGAGTTCATTTCAAATGTTTTTCAATTTCATGGTCTTATAGCTCAAAATAATCAGTAAATGCATGAAAATTAACAAATGAAGTCAGAAAGGGTTGTAAATTGATGATGTGGCTTTGAATGGTGCATTTTGAACACATAAAAACAAGGGAGTTCAAATAAGTTCAAAAAAATGAAATCCCTTTGCAACAGATGAGTTTCCGTATGAAACCCTGATACTTCGAAAGATATTGTCCGTTTTGTCCACGAAGTGCATCCAGTCTTTGCCGTAAGCCTCTGTACTTTCTTGCACATGCTATGTGGGTGCAGTGATGATACCAATTCAACTTGGAACCTTTTCAGAGTTCATTTCAAATGCTTTTCAATTTCATGGTCTTATAGCTCAACATAATCAGTAAATGCATGAAAAATAACAAATGAAGTAAGAAAGGGTTGTAAATTGATGATGTGGCTTTGAATGGTGCATTTTGAACACAAAAAATCAAGGGAGTTCAAATAAGTTTTAAAAAATGAAATCCCTTTGTAATAGACGAGTTTCCGTATGAAACCATGATACTTCGAAAGAGATTGTCCGTTTTGTACACGAAGTGCATCCAGGTTTTCCCGTAAGCCTCTTTACTTTCTTGCACATGCAATGTGGGTGCAATGATGATACCATGCCAACTTGGAACGTTTTCAGAGTTCATTTCAAAGGCTTTTCAATTTCATGGTCTTATAGCTCAAAATAATCAGTAAATGCATGAAAAATAACAAATGAAGTCAGAAAGGGTTGTAAATTGATGATGTGGCTTTGAATGGTGCATTTTGAACACAGAAAAACAATGGAGTTCAAATAATTTCAAAAAAATGAAATCCCTTTGTAACAGACGAGTTTCCGTATGAAACCCTCGTACTTCGAAAGAGATTGTCCGTTTTGTAGACGAAGTGCATCCAATTTTTGCCGTAACCCTCTCTACTTTCTCGCACATGCTATGTGGGTTAAATGATGATACCATGCCAACTTGGAACCTTTTCAGAGTTCATTTCAAATGCTTTTCAATTTCATGGTCTTATAGCTCAAAATAATCAGTAAATACATGAAAAATAACAAATGAAGTCAGAAATGGTTGTAAATTGATGACGTGGCTTTGAATGGTGCATTTTGAACACAGAAAAACAAGGGAGTTCAAATAAGTTTAAAAAAATGAAATCCCTTTGTAACAGACGAGTTTCCGTATGAGACCATGATACTTCGAAAGAGATTGTCCGTTTTGTACACAAAGTGCATCCAGGTTTTGCAGTAAGCCTCTGTACTTTCTTGCACATGCAATGTGGGTGCAATGATGATACCATGCCAACTTGGTACCTTTTCAGAGTTCATTTCAAATGCTTTTCAACTTCATGGTCTTATAGCTCAAAATAATCAGTAAATGCATGAAAAATAACAAATGAAGTCAGAAAGGGTTGTAAATTGATGATGTGGCTTTGAATGGTGCATTTTGAACACATAAAAACAAGGGAGTTCAAATAAGTTCAAAAAAAATGAAATCCCTTTGTAACAGATGAGTTTC
>NC_041381.1:13915575-13922213 GCF_002162155.2 Triticum dicoccoides
ATGAAATCCCTTTGTAACAGACGAGTTTTCGTATTAAACCCTGATACTTCGAAAGAGATTGTCCATTTTGTACACGAAGTGCATCTAGTTTTTGCCGTAACCCTCTCTACTTTCTCGCACATGCTATGTGGGTGAAATGATGATACCATGCCAACTTGAAACCTTTTCAGAGTTCATTTCAAATGCTTTTCAATTTCATGGTCTTATAGCTCAAAATAATAAGTAAATGCATGAAAAATAACAAATGAAGTCAGAAAGGGTTGTAAATTGATGATGTGGCTTTGAATGGTGCATTTTGAACACAGAAAAACAAGGGAGTTCAAATAAGTTTAAAAAAATGAAATCCCTTTGTAACAGACGAGTTTCCGTATGAGACCATGATACTTCGAAAGAGATTGTCCGTTTTGTACACGAAGTGCATCCAGGTTTTGCAGTAAGCCTCTGTACTTTCTTGCACATGCAATGTGGGTGCAATGATGATACCATGCCAACTTGGAACCTTTTCAGAGTTCATTTCAAATGCTTTTCAATTTCATGGTCTTATAGCTCAAAATAATCAGTAAATGCATGAAAAATAACAAATGAAGTCAGAAAGGGTTGTAAATTGATGATGTGGCTTTGAATGGTGCATTTTGAACACAAAAAATCAAGGGAGTTCAAATAAGTTTTAAAAAATGAAATCCCTTTGTAATAGATGAGTTTCCATATGAAACCATGATACTTCGAAAGAGATTGTCCGTTTTGTACACGAAGTGCATCCAGGTTTTCCCGTAAGCCTCTTTACTTTCTTGCACATGAAATGTGGGTGCAATGATGATACCATGCCAACTTGGAACCTTTTCGGAGTTCATTTCAAAGGCTTTTCAATTTCATGGTCTTATAGCTCAAAATAATCAGAAAATGCATGAAAAATAACAAATGAAGTCAGAAAGGGTTGTAAATTGATGATGTGGCTTTGAATGGTGCATTTTGAACACAGAAAAACAATGGAGTTCAAATAATTTCAAAAAAATGAAATCCCTTTGTAACAGACGAGTTTTCGTATTAAACCCTGATACTTCGAAAGAGATTGTCCGTTTTGTACACGAAGTGCATCTAGTTTTTGCCGTAACCCTCTCTACTTTCTCGCACATGCTATGTGGGTGAAATGATGATACCATGCCAACTTGAAACCTTTTCAGAGTTCATTTCAAATGCTTTTCAATTTCATGGTCTTATAGCTCAAAATAATAAGTAAATGCATGAAAAATAACAAATAAAGTCAGAAAGGGTTGTAAATTGATGATGTGGCTTTGAATGGTGCATTTTGAACACAGAAAAACAGTGGAGTTCAAATAATTTCAAAAAAATGAAATCCCTTTGTCACAGAAGAGTTTCCGTATGAAACCCTGATACTTCGAAAGATATTGTCCGTTTTGTGCACGAAGTGCATCCAGTCTTTGCCGTAACCCTCTCTACTTTCTCGCACATGCTATGTGGGTGAAATGATGATACCATGCCAACTTGAAACCTTTTCAGAGTTCATTTCAAATGCTTTTCAATTTCATGGTCTTATAGATCAAAATAATAAGTAAATGCATGAAAAATAACAAATGAAGTCAGAAAGGGTTGTAAATTGATGATGTGGCTTTGAATGGTGCATTTTGAACACAAAAAATCAAGGGAGTTCAAATAAGTTTAAAAAATGAAATCCCTTTGTAATAGACGAGTTTCCGTATGAAACCATGATACTTCGAAAGAGATTGTCCGTTTTGTACATGAAGTGCATCCAGGTTTTCCCGTAAGCCTCTTTACTTTCTTGCACATACAATGTGGGTGCAATGATGATACCATGCCAACTTGGAACGTTTTCAGAGTTCATTTCAAAGGCTTTTCAATTTCATGGTCTTATAGCTCAAAATAATCAGTAAATGCATGAAAAATAACAAATGAAGTCAGAAAGGGTTGTAAATTGATGATGTGGCTTTGAATGGTGCATTTTGAACACAGAAAAACAATGGAGTTCAAATAATTTCAAAAAAATGAAACCCCTTTGTAACAGACGAGTTTTCGTATTAAACCCTGATACTTCGAAAGAGATTGTCCGTTTTGTAGACGAAGTGCATCCAATTTTTGCCGTAACCCTCTCTACTTTCTCGCACATGCTATGTGGGTGAAATGATGATACCATGCCAACTTGAAAGCTTTTCAGAGTTCATTTCAAATGCTTTTCAATTTCATGGTCTTATAGCTCAAAATAATAAGTAAATGCATGAAACATAACAAATGAAGTCAGAAAGGGTTGTAAATTGATGATGTGGCTTTGAATGGTGCATTTTGAACACAGAAAAACAAGGGAGTTCAAATAAGTTTAAAAAAATGAAATCCCTTTGTAACAGACGAGTTTCCGTATGAAACCATGATACTTCGAAAGAGATTGTCCGTTTTGTACACGAAGTGCATCCAGGTTTTGCCGTCAGCCTCTGTACTTTCTTGCACATGCAATGTGGGTGCAATGATGATACCATGCCAACTTGGAACCTTTTCAGAGTTCATTTCAAATGCTTTTCAATTTCATGGTCTTATAGCTCAAAATAATCAAATGCATGAAAAATAACAAATGAAGTCAGAAAGGGTTGTAAATTGATGATGTGGCTTTGAATGGTGCATTTTGAACACAAAAAAACAAGGGAGTTGAAATAAGTTGAAAAAAATGAAATCCCTTTGTAACATACGAGTTTCCGTATTAAACCCTGATACTTCGAAAGAGATTGTCCATTTTGTACACGAAGTGCATCCCGTTTTTTCCGTAACCCTCTCTACTTTCTCGCACATGCTACGTGAGTGAAATGATGATACCATGCCAACTTGGAACCTTTTTAGAGTTCGTTTCAAATGCTTTTCAATTTCATGGTCTTATAGCTCAAAATAATCAGTAAATGCATGAAAAATAACAAATGTAGTCAGAAAGGGTTGTAAATTGATGATGTGGCTTTGAATGGTGCATTTTGAACACGGAAAAACAAGGGAGTTCAAATAAGTTCAAAAAAATGAAATCCCTTTGTGACAGACGAGTTTTCGTATTAAACCCTGATACTTCGAAAGAGATTGTCCGTTTTGTACACGAAGTGCATCCAGTTTTTGCCGTAACCCTCTCTACTTTCTCGCACATACTATGTGAGTGAAATGATGATACCATGCCAACTTGGAACCTTTTCGGAGTTCATTTCAAAGGCTTTTCAATTTCATGATCTTATAGCTCGAAATAATCAGTAAATGCATGAGAAATAACAAATGTAGTCAGAAAGGGTTGTAAATTGATGATGTGGCTTTGAATGGTGCATTTTGAACACAGAAAAACAAGGGAGTTCAAATAAGTTCAAAAAAATGAAATCCCTTTGTAACAGACGAGTTTCCGTATGAAACCTTGATACTTCGTAAGAGATTGTCCGTTTTGTAGACGAAGTGCATCCAATTTTTTCCGTAACCCTCTCTACTTTCTCGCACATGCTATGTGGGTGAAATTCTTATACCATGCCAACTTGGAACCTTTTCAGAGTTCATTTCAAATGCTTTTCAACTTCATGGTCTTATAGCTCAAAATAATCAGTAAATGCATGAAAAATAACAAATGAAGTCACAAAGGGTTGTAAATTGATGATGTGGCTTTGAATGGTGCATTTTGAACACAGAAAAAACAATGGAGTTCAAATAAGTTCAAAAAAATGATATCCCTTTGTAACACACGAGTTTCCGTATGAAACCCTAATACTTCGAAAGAGATTATCCGTTTTGTGCACGAAGTGCATCCAGTTTTTGCCGTAACCCTCTCTACTTTCTCGAACATGCTATGTGGGTGAAATGATGATACCATGCCAACTTGGAACCTTTTCAGAGTTCATTTCAAATGTTTTTCAATTTCGTGGTCTTATAGCTCAAAATAATAAGTAAATGCATGAAAAATAACAAATGAAGTCAGAAAGGTTGTAAATTGATGATGTGGCTTTAAATGGTGCATTTTGAACACATAAAAACAAGGGAGTTCAAATAAGTTCAAAAAAACGAAATCCCTTTGTAACAGATGAGTTTCCGTATGAAACCCTGATACTTCGAAAGGGATTGTCCGTTTTGTGCACGAAGTGCATCCAGTCTTTGCCGTAAGCCTTTGTACTTTCTTGCACATGCTATGTGGGTGCAATGATGATACCATGCCAACTTGGAACCTTTTCAGAGTTCATTTCAAATGCTTTTCAATTTCATGGTCTTATAGCTCAAAATATTCAGTAAATGCATGAAAAATAACAAATGAAGTCAGAAAGGGTTGTAAATTGATGATGTGGCTTTGAATGGTGGATTTTGAACACAGAAAAACAATGGAGTTCAAATAAGTTCAAAAAATGAAATTCCTTTGTAACATACGATTTTCCGTATTAAACTCTGATACTTCGAAAGAGATTGTCCGTTTTGTACACGAAGTGCATCCAGTTTTTGCCGTAACCCTCTCTACTTTCTCGCACATGCTACGTGAGTGAAATGATGATACCATGCCAACTTGGAACCTTTTCAGAGTTCGTTTCAAATGCTTTTCAATTTCATGGTCTTATAGCTCAAAATAATCAGTAAATGCATGAAAAAAAACAAATGTAGTCAGAAAGGGTTGTAAATTGATGATGTGGCTTTGAATGGTGCATTTTGAACACAAAAAAACAAGGGAGTTCAAATAAGTTCAAAAAAAATGAAATCCCTTTGTAACAGACGAGTTTCCGTATTAAACCCTGATACTTCGAAAGAGATTGTCCGTTTTGTACACGAAGTGCATCCAGTTTTTGCCGTAACCCTCTCTACTTTCTCGCACATACTATGTGAGTGAAATGATGATACCATGCCAACTTGGAACCTTTTCGGAGTTCATTTCAAATGCTTTTCAATTTCATGATCTTATAGCTCGAAATAATCAGTAAATGCATGAGAAATAACAAATGTAGTCAGAAAGGGTTGTAAATTGATGATGTGGCTTTGAATGGTGCATTTTGAACACGGAAAAACAAGGGAGTTCAAATAAGTTCAAAAAAATGAAATCCCTTTGTAACAGACGAGTTTCCGTATGAAACCTTGATACTTCGTAAGAGATTGTCCGTTTTGTAGACGAAGTGCATCCAATTTTTTCCGTAACCCTCTCTACTTTCTCGCACATGCTATGTGGGTGAAATTCTTATACCTTGCCAACTGGGAACCTTTTCAGAGTTCATTTCAAATGCTTTTCAACTTCATGGTCTTATAGCTCAAAATAATCAGTAAATGCATGAAAAATAACAAATGAAGTCAGAAAGGGTTGTAAATTGATGATGTGGCTTTGAATGGTGCATTTTGAACACAGAAAAAACAATGGAGTTCAAATAAGTTCAAAAAAATGATATCCCTTTGTAACACACGAGTTTCCGTATGAAACCCTAATACTTCGAAAGAGATTATCCGTTTTGTGCACGAAGTGCATCCAGTTTTTGCCGTAACCCTCTCTACTTTCTCGAACATGCTATGTGGGTGAAATGATGATACCATGCCAACTTGGAACCTTTTCAGAGTTCATTTCAAATGTTTTTCAATTTCGTGGTCTTATAGCTCAAAATAATAAGTAAATGCATGAAAAATAACAAATGAAGTCAGAAAGGTTGTAAATTGATGATGTGGCTTTAAATGGTGCATTTTGAACACATAAAAACAAGGGAGTTCAAATAAGTTCAAAAAAACGAAATCCCTTTGTAACAGATGAGTTTCCGTATGAAACCCTGATACTTCGAAAGGGATTGTCCGTTTTGTGCACGAAGTGCATCCAGTCTTTGCCGTAAGCCTTTGTACTTTCTTGCACATGCTATGTGGGTGCAATGATGATACCATGCCAACTTGGAACCTTTTCAGAGTTCATTTCAAATGCTTTTCAATTTCATGGTCTTATAGCTCAAAATAATCAGTAAATGCATGAAAAATAACAAATGAAGTCAGAAAGGGTTGTAAATTGATGATGTGGCTTTGAATGGTGCATTTTGAACACAGAAAAACAATGGAGTTCAAATAATTTCAAAAAAATGAAACCCCTTTGTAACAGACGAGTTTTCGTATTAAACCCTGATACTTCGAAAGAGATTGTCCGTTTTGTAGACGAAGTGCATCCAATTTTTGCCGTAACCCTCTCTACTTTCTCGCACATGCTATGTGGGTGAAATGATGATACCATGCCAACTTGAAAGCTTTTCAGAGTTCATTTCAAATGCTTTTCAATTTCATGGTCTTATAGCTCAAAATAATAAGTAAATGCATGAAACATAACAAATGAAGTCGGAAAGGGTTGTAAATTGATGATGTGGCTTTGAATGGTGCATTTTGAACACAGAAAAACAAGGGAGTTCAAATAAGTTTAAAAAAATGAAATCCCTTTGTAACAGACGAGTTTCCGTATGAAACCATGATACTTCGAAAGAGATTGTCCGTTTTGTACACGAAGTGCATCCAGGTTTTGCCGTAAGCCTCTGTACTTTCTTGCACATGCAATGTGGGTGCAATGATGATACCATGCCAACTTGGAACCTTTTCAGAGTTCATTTCAAATGCTTTTCAATTTCATGGTCTTATAGCTCAAAATAATCAAATGCATGAAAAATAAC
>NC_041381.1:13924194-13925901 GCF_002162155.2 Triticum dicoccoides
AGTTCAAATAAGTTCAAAAAAACGAAATCCCTTTGTAACAGATGAGTTTCCGTATGAAACCCTGATACTTCGAAAGGGATTGTCCGTTTTGTGCACGAAGTGCATCCAGTCTTTGCCGTAAGCCTTTGTACTTTCTTGCACATGCTATGTGGGTGCAATGATGATACCATGCCAACTTGGAACCTTTTCAGAGTTCATTTCAAATGCTTTTCAATTTCATGGTCTTATAGCTCAAAATAATCAGTAAATGCATGAAAAATAACAAATGAAGTCAGAAAGGGTTGTAAATTGATGATGTTGCTTTGAATGGTGGATTTTGAACACAGAAAAACAATGGAGTTCAAATAAGTTCAAAAAATGAAATCCCTTTGTAACATACGAGTTTCCGTATTAAACTCTGATACTTCGAAAGAGATTGTCCATTTTGTACACGAAGTGCATCCAGTTTTTGCCGTAACCCTCTCTACTTTCTCGCACATGCTACGTGAGTGAAATGATGATACCATGCCAACTTGGAACCTTTTCAGAGTTTGTTTCAAATGCTTTTCAATTTCATGGTCTTATAGCTCAAAATAATCAGTAAATGCATGAAAAATAACAAATGTAGTCAGAAAGGGTTGTAAATTGATGATGTGGCTTTGAATGGTGCATTTTGAACACAAAAAAACAAGGGAGTTCAAATAAGTTCAAAAAAAATGAAATCCCTTTGTAACAGACGAGTTTCCGTATGAAACCCTCGTACTTCGAAAGAGATTGTCCGTTTTGTAGACGAAGTGCATCCAATTTTTGCCGTAACCCTCTCTACTTTCTTGCACATGCTGTGTGGGTGAAATGATGATACCATGCCAACTTGGAACCTTTTCAGAGTTCATTTCAAATGCTTTTCAACCTCATGGTCTTATAGCTCAAAATAATCAGTAAATACATGAAAAATAACAAATGAAGTCAGAAAGGGTTGTAAATTGATTACGGGGCTTTGAATGGTGCATTTTGAACACAGAAAAAACAATGGAGTTCAAATAAGTTCAAAAAAATGAAATCCCTTTGTAACAGAGGAGTTTCCGTATGAAACCCTAATACTTCGAAAGGGATTGTCCGTTTTGTGCACGAAGTGCATCCAGTTTTTGCCGTAACCCTCTCTACTTTCTCGAACATGCTATGTGGGTGAAATGATGATACCATGCCAACTTGGAACCTTTTCAGAGTTCATTTCTAATGTTTTTCAATTTCATGGTCTTATAGCTCAAAATAATCAGTAAATGCATGAAAAATAACAAATGAAGTCAGAAAGGGTTGTAAATTGATGATGTGGCTTTGAATGCTGCATTTTGAACACATAAAAACAAGGGAGTTCAAATAAGTTCAAAAAAATGAAATCCCTTTGTAACAGATGAGTTTCCGTATGAAACCCTGATACTTCGAAAGAGATTGTCCGTTTTGCGCACGAAGTGCATCCAGTCTTTGCCGTAAGCCTCTGTACTTTCTTGCACACGCTATGTGGGTGCAATGATGATACCATGCCAACTTGGAACCTTTTCAGAGTTCATTTCAAATGCTTTTCAATTTCCTGGTCTTATAGCTCAAAATAATCAGTAAATGCATGAAAAATAACAAATGAAGTCAGAAAGGGTTGTAAATTGATGATGTGTCTTTAAATGGTGCATTTTGAACAGAGAAAAACAGTGGAGTTCAAATAAGTTCAAAAAA
>NC_041381.1:13925911-13929808 GCF_002162155.2 Triticum dicoccoides
CTCATACTTTCAAAGAGAATGTCCGTTTGGTACATGAAGTGCATCCAGTTTCTGCCGTAACCCTCTCTACTTTCTCGCACATGCTATGTGAGTGAAATGATGATACCATGAGAACTTGGAACCTTTTCAGAGTTTATTTCAAATGCTTTTCAATTTCATGGTCTTATAGCTCAAAATAATCAGTAAATGCATGAAAAATAACAAATGTAGTTAGAAAGGGTTGTAAATTGATGATGTGGCTTTGAATGGTGCATTTTGAACACATAAAAACAAGGGAGTTCAAATAAGTTCAAAAAAAATGAAATCCCTTTGTAACAGACGAGTTTCCGTATGAAACCCTAATACTTCGAAAGATATTGTCCGTTTTGAAGACGAAGTGCATCCAATGTTTGCCGTAACCCTCTCTACTTTCTCACACATGCTATGTGGGTGAAATGATGATACCATGCCAACTTGGAACCTTTTCAGAGTTCATTTCAAATGCTGTTCAACTTCATGGTCTTATAGCTCAAAATAATCAGTAAATGGATGAAAAATAACAAATGAAGTCAGAAAGGGTTGTAAATTGATGATGTGGCTTTGAATGGTGCATTTTGAACACAAAAAAACAATGGAGTTCAAATAAGTTCAAAAAAATGAAATCCCTTTGTAACAGACGAGTTTCCATATGAAACCCTGATACTTCGAAAGAGATTGTCCGTTTTGTGCAGGAAGTGCATCCAGTTTTTTCCGTAACCATCTCTACTTTCTCGCACATAATATGTGGGTGAAATGATGATAGCATGCCAACTTGGAACCTTTTCAGAGTTCATTTCAAATGCTTTTCAACTTCATGGTCTTATAGCTCAAAATAATCACTAAATGCATGGATAATAACAAATGAAGTCAGAAAGGGTTGTAAATTGATGATGTGGCTTTGAATGGTGCATTTTGAACACAGAAAAACAAGGGAGTTGAAATAAGTTGAAAAAAATGAAATCCCTTTGTAACATACGAGTTTCCGTATTAAACCCTGATACTTAGAAAGTGATTGTCAATTTTATACAAGAAGTGCATCCAGTTTTTGTTGTAAGCCTCTCTACTTTCATGCACATGCTATGTGGGTCAAATGATGATACCATGCCAACTTGGAACCTTTTCAGAGTTCATTTCAAATGCTTTTCAATTTCATGGTCTTATAGCTCAAAATAATCAGTAAATGCATGAAAAATAACAAATGAAGTCAGAAAGGGTTGTAAATTGATGATGTGGCTTTGAATGGTGCATTTTGAACACAGAAAAACAAGGGAGTTGAAATAAGTTGAAAAAAATGAAATCCCTTTGTAACATACGAGTTTCCGTATTAAACCCTGATACTTAGAAAGAGATTGTCCATTTTGTACACGAAGTGCATCCCGTTTTTTCCGTAACCCTCTCTACTTTCTCGCACATGCTACGTGAGTGAAATGATGATACCATGCCAACTTGGAACCTTTTCAGAGTTCGTTTCAAATGCTTTTTCAATTTCATGGTCTTATAGCTCAAAATAATCAACAAATGCATGAAAAATAACAAATGTAGTCAGAAAGGGTTGTAAATTTATGATGTGGCTTTGAATGGTGCATTTTGAACACAAAAAAACAAGGGAGTTCAAATAAGTTCAAAAAAAATGAAATCTCTTTGTAACAGACGAGTTTCCGTATGAAACCCTCGTACTTCGAAAGAGATTGTCCGTTTCGTAGACGAAGTGCATCCAATTTTTGCCGTAACCCCCTCTACTTTCTCGCACATGCTATGTGGGTGAAATGATGATACCATGCCAACTTGGAACCTTTTCAGAGTTCATTTCAAATGCTTTTCAACCTCATGGTCTTATAGCTCAAAATAATCAGTAAATCCATGGAAAATAACAAATGAAGTCAGAAAGGGTTGTAAATTGATGATGTGGCTTTGAATGGTGCATTTTGAACACAGAAAAAACAATGGAGTTCAAATAAGTTCAAAAAAAATGAAATCCCTTTGTAACAGACGAGTTTCCGTATGAAACCCTAATACTTCGAAAGGGATTGTCCGTTTTGTGCACGAAGTGCATTCAGTTTTTGCCGTAACCCTCTCTACTTTCTCGAACATGCTATGTGGGTGAAATGATGATACCATGCCAACTTGGAACCTTTTCAGAGTTCATTTCAAATGTTTTTCAATTTCATGGTCTTATAGCTCAAAATAATCAGTAAATGCATGAAAAGTAACAAATGAAGTCAGAAAGGGTTCTAAATTGATGATGTGGCTTTGAATGGTGCATTTTGAACACATAAAAACAAGGGAGTTCCAATAAGTTCAAAAAAATGAAATCCCTTTGTAACAGACGAGTTTCCATATGAAACCCTGATACTTCGAAAGAGATTGTCCATTTTGTGCACGAAGTGCATCCAGTCTTTGCCGTAAGCCTCCGTACTTTCTTGCACATGCTATGTGGGTGCAATGATGATACCATGCTAACTTGGAACCTTTTCAGAGTTCATTTCAAATGCTTTTCAATTTCATGGTCTTATAGCTCCAAATAATCAGTAAATGCATGAAAAATAACAAATGAAGCCAGAAAGGGTTGTAAATTGATGATGTGGCTTTGAATGGTGCATTTTGAGCACAGAAAAACAATGGAGTTCAAATAAGTTCAAAAAAAATGAAATCCCTTTATAACAGACGAGTTTCCGTGTTAAACCCTGATACTTTGAAAGAGATTGTACGTTTTGTACATGAAGTGCATCCAGTTTTTGCCGTAACCCTCTCTACTTTCTCGCACTTGCTATGTGAGTGAAATGATGATACCATGCCAACTTGGAACCATTTCAGAGTTTATTTCAAATGCTTTTCAATTTCATGGTCTTATAGCTCAAAATAATCTGTAAATGCATTAAAAATAACAAATGTAGTCAGAAAGGGTTGTAAATTGATGATGTGGCTTTGAATGGTGCATTTTAAACACAGAAAAACAAGGGAGTTCAAATAAGTTCAAAAAAATGAAATCCCTTTGTAACAGACGAGTTTCCGTATGAAACCCTGATACTTCGAAACAGATTGTCCGTTTTGAAGACGAAGTGCATCCAATTTTTGCCGTAACCCTCTCTACTTTCTCACACATGGTATGTGGGTGAAATGATGATACCATGCCAACTTGGAACCTTTTCAGAGTTCATTTCAAATGTTTTTCAACTTCATGGTCTTATAGCTCAAAATAATCAGTAAATGCATGAAAAATAACAAATGAAGTAAGAAAGGGTTGTAAATTGATGATGTGGCTTTGAATGGTGCATTTTGAACACATAAAAACAAGGGAGTTCAAATAAGTTCAAAAAAAATGAAATCCCGTTGTAACAGACAAGTTTCCGTATGAAACCTAATACTTCGAAAGGGATTGTCTGTTTTGTGCACGAAGTGCATCCAGTTTTTGCCGTAACCCTCTCTACTTTCTCGCACATGCTATGTGGGTGAAATGATGATACCATGCCAACTTGGAACCTTTTCAGAGTTCATTTCAAATGTCTTTCAACTTCATGGTCTTATAGCTCAAAATAATCAGTAAATGCATGAAAAATAACAAATGAAGTCAGAAAGGGTTGTAAATTGATGATGTGGCTTTGAATGGTGCATTTTGAACACAGAAAAACAAGGGAGTTCAAATAAGTTCAAAAAATGAAATCCCTTTGTAACATACGAGTTTCCGTATGAAACCATGATACTTCGAAACAGATTGTCCATTTTATACAAGAAGTGCATCCAGTTTTTGCTGTAAGCCTCTCTACTTTCATGCACATGCTATGTGGGTGAAATGATGATACCATGCCAACTTGGAACCTTTTCAGAGTTCATTTCAAATGCTTTTCAATTTCATGGTCTTATAGCTCAAAATAATCAGTA
>NC_041381.1:13929818-13930837 GCF_002162155.2 Triticum dicoccoides
ACAGAAAAACAAGGGAGTTCAAATAAGTTCAAAAAATGAAATCCCTTTGTAACATACGAGTTTCCGTATGAAACAATGATACTTCGAAACAGATTGTCCATTTTATACAAGAAGTGCATCCAGTTTTTGCTGTAAGCCTCTCTACTTTCATGCACATGCTATGTGGGTGAAATGATGATACCATGCCAACTTGGAACCTTTTCAGAGTTCATTTCAAATGCTTTTCAATTTCATGGTCTTATAGCTCAAAATAATCAGTAAATGCATGAAAAATAACAAATGAAGTCAGAAAGGGTTGTAAATTGATGATGTGGCTTTGAATGGTGCATTTTGAACACAGAAAAACAAGGGAGTTGAAATAAGTTGAAAAAAATGAAATCCCTTTGTAACATACGAGTTTCCGTATTAAACCCTGATACTTCGAAAGAGATTGTCCATTTTGTACACGAAGTGCATCCCGTTTTTGCCGTAACCCTCTCTACTTTCTCGCACATGCTACGTGAGTGAAATGATGATACCATGCCAACTTGGAACCTTTTCAGAGTTTGTTTCAAATGCTTTTCAATTTCATGGTCTTATAGCTCAAAATAATCAGTAAATGCATGAAAAATAACAAATGTAGTCAGAAAGGGTTGTAAATTTATGATGTGGCTTTGAATGGTGCATTTTGAACACAAAAAAACAAGGGAGTTCAAATAAGTTCAAAAAAATGAAATCCCTTTGTAACAGACGAGTTTCCGTATGAAACCCTCCTACTTCGAAAGAGATTGTCCGTTTCGTAGACGAAGTGCATCCAATTTTTGCCGTAACCCTCTCTACTTTCTCGCACATGCTATGTGGGTGAAATGATGATACCATGCCAACTTGGAACCTTTTCAGAGTTCATTTCAAATGCTTTTCAACCTCATGGTCTTATAGCTCAAAATAATCAGTAAATCCATGGAAAATAACAAATGAAGTCAGAAAGGGTTGTAAATTGATGATGTGGCTTTGAATGGTGCATTTTGAACACAGAAAAA
>NC_041381.1:13930847-13934655 GCF_002162155.2 Triticum dicoccoides
GAGTTTCCGTATGAAACCCTAATACTTCGAAAGGGATTGTCCGTTTTGTGCACGAAGTGCATTCAGTTTTTGCCGTAACCCTCTCTACTTTCTCGAACATGCTATGTGGGTGAAATGATGATACCATGCCAACTTGGAACCTTTTCAGAGTTCATTTCAAATGTTTTTCAATTTCATGGTCTTATAGCTCAAAATAATCAGTAAATGCATGAAAAGTAACAAATGAAGTCAGAAAGGGTTGTAAATTGATGATGTGGCTTTGAATGGTGCATTTTGAACACATAAAAACAAGGGAGTTCAAATAAGTTCAAAAAAATGAAATCCCTTTGTAACAGATGAGTTTCCGTATGAAACCCTGATACTTCGAAAGAGATTGTCCGTTTTTGCATGAAGTGCATCCAGTCTTTGCCGTAAGCCTCCGTACTTTCTTGCACATGCTATGTGGGTGCAATGATGATACCATGCCAACTTGGAACCTTTTCAGAGTTCATTTCAAATGCTTTTCAATTTCATGGTCTTATAGCTCCAAATAATCAGTAAATGCATGAAAAATAACAAATGAAGTCAGAAAGGGTTGTAAATTGATGATGTGGCTTTGAATGGTGCATTTTGAACACAGAAAAACAATGGAGTTCAAATAAGTTCAAAAAAATGAAATCCCTTTATAACAGACGAGTTTCCGTGTTAAACCCTGATACTTTGAAAGAGATTGTCCGTTTTGTACATGAAGTGCATCCAGTTTTTGCTGTAACCCTCTCTACTTTCTCGCACTTGCTATGTGAGTGAAATGATGATAACATGCCAACTTGGAACCATTTCAGAGTTTATTTCAAATGCTTTTCAATTTCATGGTCTTATAGCTCAAAATAATCTGTAAATGCATTAAAAATAACAAATGTAGTCAGAAAGGGTTGTAAACTGATGATGTGGCTTTGAATGGTGCATTTTAAACACAGAAAAACAAGGGAGTTCAAATAAGTTCAAAAAAATGAAATCCCTTTGTAACAGATGAGTTTCCGTATGAAACCCTGATACTTCGAAAGAGATTGTCCGTTTTGAAGACGAAGTGCATCCAATTTTTGCCGTAACCGTCTCTACTTTCTCACACATGGTATGTGGGTGAAATGATGATACCATGCCAACTTGGAACCTTTTCAGAGTTCATTTCAAATGCTTTTCAACTTCATGGTCTTATAGCTCAAAATAATCAGTAAATGCATGAAAAATAACAAATGAAGTCAAAAAGGGTTGTAAATTGATGATGTGGCTTTGAATGGTGCATTTTGAACACATAAAAACAAGGGAGTTCAAATAAGTTCAAAAAAAATGAAATCCCGTTGTAACAGACAAGTTTCCGTATGAAACCTAATACTTCGAAAGGGATTGTCTGTTTTGTGCACGAAGTGCATCCAGTTTTTGCCGTAACCCTCTCTACTTTCTCGAACATGCTATGTGGGTGAAATGATGATACCATGCCAACTTGGAACCTTTTCAGAGTTCATTTCAAATGTTTTTCAATTTAATGGTCTTATAGCTCAAAATAATCAGTAAATGCATGAAAAATAACAAATGAAGTCAGAAAGGGTTGTAAATTGATGATGTGGCTTTGAATGGTGCATTTTGAACACATAAAAACAAGGGAGTTCAAATAAGTTCAAAAAAATGAAATCCCTTTGTAACAGATGAGTTTCCGTATGAAACCATGATACTTCGAAAGAGATTGTCCGTTTTGTGCACGAAGTGCATCCAGTCTTTGCCGTAAGCCTCTGTACTTTCTTGCACATTCTATGTGGGTGCAATGATGATACCATGCCAACTTAGAACCTTTTCAGAGTTCATTTCAAATGCTTTTCAATTTCATGGTCTTATAGCTCCAAATAATCAGTAAATGCATGAAAAGTAACGAATGAAGTCAGAAAGGGTTGTAAATTGATGATGTGGCTTTGAATGGTGCATTTGAACACAAAAAAACAATGGAGTTCAAATAAGTTCAAAAAAATGAAATCCCTTTGTAACAGACGAGTTTCCGTGTTAAACCCTGATACTTTGAAAGAGATTGTCTGTTTTGTGCTCGAAGTGCATCCAGTTTTTGCTGTAACCCTCTCTACTTTCTCGCACATGCTATGTGGGTGAAATGATGATACCATGCCAACTTGGAACCTTTTCAGAGTTCATTTCAAATGTCTTTCACCTTCATGGTCTTATAGCTCAAAATAATCAGTAAATGCATGAAAAATAACAAATGAAGTCAGAAAGGGTTGTAAATTGATGATGTGGCTTTGAATGGTGCATTTTGAAGACAGAAAAACAAGGGAGTTCAAATAAGTTCAAAAAATGAAATCCCTTTGTAACATACGAGTTTCCGTATGAAACAATGATACTTCGAAACAGATTGTCCATTTTATACAAGAAGTGCATCCAGTTTTTGCTGTAAGCCTCTCTACTTTCATGCACATGCTATGTGGGTGAAATGATGATACCATGCCAACTTGGAACCTTTTCAGAGTTCATTTCAAATGCTTTTCAATTTCATGGTCTTATAGCTCAAAATAATCAGTAAATGCATGAAAAATAACAAATGAAGTCAGAAAGGGTTGTAAATTGATGATGTGGCTTTGAATGGTGCATTTTGAACACAAAAAAACAAGGGAGTTGAAATAAGTTGAAAAAAATGAAATCCCTTTGTAACATACGAGTTTCCGTATTAAACCCTGATACTTCGAAAGAGATTGTCCATTTTGTACACGAAGTGCATCCCGTTTTTGCCGTAACCCTCTCTACTTTCTCGCACATGCTACGTGAGTGAAATGATGATACCATGCCAACTTGGAACCTTTTCAGAGTTCGTTTCAAATGCTTTTCAATTTCATGGTCTTATAGCTCAAAATAATCAGCAAATGCATGAAAAATAACAAATGTAGTCAGAAAGGGTTGTAAATTTATGATGTGGCTTTGAATGGTGCTTTTTGAACACAAAAAAACAAGGGAGTTCAAATAAGTTCAAAAAAATGAAATCCCTTTGTAACAGACGAGTTTCCGTATGAAACCCTCCTACTTCGAAAGAGATTGTCCGTTTCGTAGACGAAGTGCATCCAATTTTTGCCGTAACCCTCTCTACTTTCTCGCACATGCTATGTGGGTGAAATGATGATACCATGCCAACTTGGAACCTTTTCAGAGTTCATTTCAAATGCTTTTCAACCTCATGGTCTTATAGCTCAAAATAATCAGTAAATCCATGGAAAATAACAAATGAAGTCAGAAAGGGTTGTAAATTGATGATGTGGCTTTGAATGGTGCATTTTGAACACAGAAAAACAAGGGAGTTCAAATAAGTTCAAAAAATGAAATCCCTTTGTAACATACGAGTTTCCGTATGAAACCATGGTACTTCGAAACAGATTGTCCATTTTATACAAGAAGTGCATCCAGTTTTTGCTGTAAGCCTCTCTACTTTCATGCACATGCTATGTGGGTGAAATGATGATACCATGCCAACTTGGAACCTTTTCAGAGTTCATTTCAAATGCTTTTCAATTTCATGGTCTTATAGCTCAAAATAATCAGTAAATGCATGAAAAATAACAAATGAAGTCAGAAAGGGTTGTAAATTGATGATGTGGCTTTGAAAGGTGCATTTTGAACACAGAAAAACAAGGGAGTTGAAATAAGTTGAAAAAAATGAAATCCCTTTGTAACATACGAGTTTCCGTATTAAACCCTGATACTTCGAAAGAGATTGTCCATTTTGTACACGAAGTGCATCCCGTTTTTGCCGTAACCCTCTCTACTTTCTCGCACATGCTAC
>NC_041381.1:13935781-13952300 GCF_002162155.2 Triticum dicoccoides
TGCCAACTTGGAACCTTTTCAGAGTTCATTTCAAATGTTTTTCAATTTAATGGTCTTATAGCTCAAAATAATCAGTAAATGCATGAAAAATAACAAATGAAGTCAGAAAGGGTTGTAAATTGATGATGTGGCTTTGAATGGTGCATTTTGAACACATAAAAACAAGGGAGTTCAAATAAGTTCAAAAAAATGAAATCCCTTTGTAACAGATGAGTTTCCGTATGAAACCATGATACTTCGAAAGAGATTGTCCGTTTTGTGCACGAAGTGCATCCAGTCTTTGCCGTAAGCCTCTGTACTTTCTTGCACATTCTATGTGGGTGCAATGATGATACCATGCCAACTTAGAACCTTTTCAGAGTTCATTTCAAATGCTTTTCAATTTCATGGTCTTATAGCTCCAAATAATCAGTAAATGCATGAAAAGTAACGAATGAAGTCAGAAAGGGTTGTAAATTGATGATGTGGCTTTGAATGGTGCATTTGAACACAAAAAAACAATGGAGTTCAAATAAGTTCAAAAAAATGAAATCCCTTTGTAACAGACGAGTTTCCGTGTTAAACCCTGATACTTTGAAAGAGATTGTCTGTTTTGTGCACGAAGTGCATCCAGTTTTTGCTGTAACCCTCTCTACTTTCTCGCACATGCTATGTGGGTGAAATGATGATACCATGCCAACTTGGAACCTTTTCAGAGTTCATTTCAAATGTCTTTCACCTTCATGGTCTTGTAGCTCAAAATAATCAGTAAATGCATGAAAAATAACAAATGAAGTCAGAAAGGGTTGTAAATTGATGATGTGGCTTTGAATGGTGCATTTTGAACACAGAAAAACAAGGGAGTTCAAATAAGTTCAAAAAATGAAATCCCTTTGTAACATACGAGTTTCCGTATGAAACAATGATACTTCGAAACAGATTGTCCATTTTATACAAGAAGTGCATCCAGTTTTTGCTGTAAGCCTCTCTACTTTCATGCACATGCTATGTGGGTGAAATGATGATACCATGCCAACTTGGAACCTTTTCAGAGTTCATTTCAAATGCTTTTCAATTTCATGGTCTTATAGCTCAAAATAATCAGTAAATGCATGAAAAATAACAAATGAAGTCAGAAAGGGTTGTAAATTGATGATGTGGGTTTGAATGGTGCATTTTGAACACAAAAAAACAAGGGAGTTGAAATAAGTTGAAAAAAATGAAATCCCTTTGTAACATACGAGTTTCCGTATTAAACCCTGATACTTCGAAAGAGATTGTCCATTTTGTACACGAAGTGCATCCCGTTTTTGCCGTAACCCTCTCTACTTTCTCGCACATGCTACGTGAGTGAAATGATGATACCATGCCAACTTGGAACCTTTTCAGAGTTCCTTTCAAATGCTTTTCAATTTCATGGTCTTATAGCTCAAAATAATCAGCAAATGCATGAAAAATAACAAATGTAGTCAGAAAGGGTTGTAAATTTATGATGTGGCTTTGAATGGTGCTTTTTGAACACAAAAAAACAAGGGAGTTCAAATAAGTTCAAAAAAATGAAATCCCTTTGTAACAGACGAGTTTCCGTATGAAACCCTCCTACTTCGAAAGAGATTATCCGTTTCGTAGACGAAGTGCATCCAATTTTTGCCGTAACCCTCTCTACTTTCTCGCACATGCTATGTGGGTGAAATGATGATACCATGCCAACTTGGAACCTTTTCAGAGTTCATTTCAAATGCTTTTCAACCTCATGGTCTTATAGCTCAAAATAATCAGTAAATCCATGGAAAATAACAAATGAAGTCAGAAAGGGTTGTAAATTGATGATGTGGCTTTGAATGGTGCATTTTGAACACAGAAAAAACAATGGAGTTCAAATAAGTTAAAAAAAATGAAATCCCTTTGTAACAGACGAGTTTCCGTATAAAACCCTAATACTTCGAAAGGGATTGTCCGTTTTGTGCACGAAGTGCATTCAGTTTTTGCCGTAACCCTCTCTACTTTCTCGAACATGTTATGTGGGTGAAATGATGATACCATGCCAACTTGGAACCTTTTCAGAGTTCATTTCAAATGCTTTTCAATTTCATGGTCTTATATCTCCAAATAATCAGTAAATGCATGAAAAATAACAAATGAAGTCAGAAAGGGTTGTAAATTGATGATGTGGCTTTGAATGGTGCATTTTGAACACAGAAAAACAATGGAGTTCAAATAAGTTCAAAAAAATGAAATCCCTTGATAACAGACGAGTTTCCGTGTTAAACCCTGATACTTTGAAAGAGATTGTCCGTTTTGTACATGAAGTGCATCCAGTTTTTGCCGTAACCCTCTCTACTTTCTCGCACTTGCTATGTGAGTGAAATGATGATACCATGCCAACTTGGAACCATTTCAGAGTTTATTTCAAATGCTTTTCAATTTCATGGTCTTATAGCTCAAAATAATCTGTAAATGCATTAAAAATAACAAATGTAGTCAGAAATGGTTGTAAATTGATGATGTGGCTTTGAATGGTGCATTTTAAACACAAAAAAACAAGGGAGTTCAAATAAGTTCAAAAAAATGAAATCCCTTTGTAACAGACGAGTTTCCGTATGAAACCCTGATACTTCGAAAGAGATTGTCCGTTTTGAAGACGAAGTGCATCCAATTTTTGCCGTAACCCTCTCTACTTTCTCACACATGGTATGTGGGTGAAATGATGATACCATGCCAACTTGGAACCTTTTCAGAGTTCATTTCAAATGCTTTTCAACTTCATGGTCTTATAGCTCAAAATAATCAGTAAATGCATGAAAAATAACAAATGAAGTCAGAAAGGGTTGTAAATTGATGATGTGGCTTTGAATGGTGCATTTTGAACACATAAAACAAGGGAGTTTAAATAAGTTCAAAAAAAAATGAAATCCCGTTGTAACAGACAAGTTTCCGTATGAAACCTAATACTTCGAAAGGGATTGTCTGTTTTGTGCACGAAGTGCATCCAGTTTTTGCCGTAACCCTCTCTACTTTCTCGAACATGCTATGAGGGTGAAATGATGATACCATGCCAACTTGGAACCTTTTCAGAGTTCATTTCAAATGTTTTTCAATTTCATGATCTTATAGCTCAAAATAATCAGTAAATGCATGAAAAATAACAAATGAAGTCAGAAAGGGTTGTAAATTGATGATGTGGCTTTGAATGGTGCATTTTGAACACATAAAAACAAGGGAGTTCAAATAAGTTCAAAAAAATGAAATCCCTTTGTAACAGATGAGTTTTCGTATGAAACCATGATACTTCGAAAGAGATTGTCCGTTTTGTGCACGAAGTGCATCCAGTCTTTGCCGTAAGCCTCTGTACTTTCTTGCACATTCTATGTGGGTGCAATGATGATACCATGCCAACTTAGAACCTTTTCAGAGTTCATTTCAAATGCTTTTCAATTTCATGGTCTTATAGCTCCAAATAATCAGTAAATGCATGAAAAATAACGAATGAAGTCAGAAAGGGTTGTAAATTGATGATGTGGCTTTGAATGGTGCATTTGAACACAAAAAAACAATGGAGTTCAAATAAGTTCAAAAAAATGAAATCCCTTTGTAACAGACGAGTTTCCGTGTTAAACCCTGATACTTTGAAAGAGATTGTCCGTTTTGTACATGAAGTGCATCCAGTTTTTGCCGTAACTCTCTCTACTTTCTCGCACATGCTATATGAGTGAAACGATGATACCATGCCAACTTGGAACCTTTTCAGAGTTTATTTCAAATGCTTTTTAATTTCATGGTCTTATAGCTCAAAATAATCTGTAAATGCATGAAAAATAACAAATGTAGTCAGAAAGGGTTGTAAATTGACGATGTGGCTTTGAATGGTGCATTTTGAACACAGAAAACAAGGGAGTTCAAATAAGTTCAAAAAATGAAATCCCTTTGTAACAGACGAGTTTCCGTATGAAACCCTGATACTTCGAAAGAGATTGTTCGTTTTGAAGACGAAGTGCATCCAATTTTTGCTGTAACCCTCTCTACTTTCTCACACATGCTATGTGGGTGAAATGATGATACCATGCCAACTTGGAAACTTTTCAGAGTTCATTTCAAATGCTTTTAAACTTCATGGTCTTATAGCTCAAAATAATCAGTAAATGCATGAAAAATAACAAATGAAGTCAGAAAGGGTTGTAAATTGATGATGTGGCTTTGAATGGTGCATTTTGTACACAGAAAAACCAATGGTGTTCAAATAAGTTCAGAAAAATGAAATCCCTTTGTAACAGACGAGTTTCGATATGAAACCCTGATACTTCGAAAGAGATTGTCCGTTTTGTGCACGAAGTGCATCCAGTTTTTTCCGTAACCCTCTCTACTTTCTCGCACATGCTATGTGGGTGAAATGATGATACCATGCCAACTCGGAACCATTTCAGAGTTCATTTCAAATGCTTTTCAACTTCATGGTCTTATAGCTCAAAATAATCAGTAAATGCATGGAAAATAACAAATGAAGTCAGAAAGGGTTGTAAATTGATGATGTGGCTTTGAATGGTGCATTTTGAACACAGAAAAATAAGGGAGTTCAAATAAGTTCAAAAAATGAAATCCCTTTGTAACATACGAGTTTCCGTACGAAACCATGATACTTCGAAACAGATTGTCCATTTTATACAAGAAGTGCATCCAGTTTTTGCTGTAAGCCTCTCTACTTTCATGCACATGCTATGTGGGTGAAATGATGATACCATGCCAACTTGGAACCTTTTCAGAGTTCATTTCAAATGCTTTTCAATTTCATGGTCTTATAGCTCAAAATAATCAGTAAATGCATGAAAAATAACAAATAAAGTCAGAAAGGGTTGTAAATTGATGATGTGGCTTTGAATGGTGCATTTTGAACACAGAAAAACAAGGGAGTTGAAATAAGTTGAAAAAAATGAAATCCCTTTATAACATACGAGTTTCCGTATTAAACCCTGATACTTCGAAAGAGATTGTCCATTTTGTACACGAAGTGCATCCCGTTTTTGCCGTAACCCTCTCTACTTTCTCGCACATGTTATGTGAGTGAAATGATGATACCATGCCAACTTGGAACCTTTTCAGAGTTTGTTTCAAATGCTTTTCAATTTCATGGTCTTATAGCTCAAAATAATCAGCAAATGCATGAAAAATAACAAATGTAGTCAGAAAGGGTTGTAAATTTATGATGTGGCTTTGAATGGTGCATTTTGAACACAAAAAAACAAGGGAGTTCAAATAAGTTCAAAAAAATGAAATCCCTTTGTAACAGACGAGTTTCCGTATGAAACCCTCGTACTTCGAAAGAGATTGTCCGTTTCGTAGACGAAGTGCATCCAATTTTTGCCGTAACCCTCTCTACTTTCTCGCACATGCTATGTGGGTGAAATGATGATACCATGCCAACTTGGAACCTTTTCAGAGTTTATTTCAAATGCTTTTCAACCTCATGGTCTTATAGCTCAAAATAATCAGTAAATCCATGGAAAATAACAAATGAAGTCAGAAAGGGTTGTAAATTGATGATGTGGCTTTGAATGGTGCATTTTGAACACAGAAAAAACAATGGAGTTCAAATAAGTTCAAAAAAAATGAAATCCCTTTGTAACAGACGAGTTTCCGTATGAAACCCTAATACTTCGAAAGGGATTGTCCGTTTTGTGCACGAAGTGCATTCAGTTTTTGCCGTAACCCTCTCTACTTTCTCGAACATGCTATGTGGGTGAAATGATGATACCATGCCAACTTGGATCCTTTTCAGAGTTCATTTCAAATGTTTTTCAATTTCATGGTCTTATAGCTCAAAATAATCAGTAAATGCATGAAAAGTAACAAATGAAGTCAGAAAGGGTTGTAAATTGATGATGTGGCTTTGAATGGTGCATTTTGAACACATAAAAACAAGGGAGTTCCAATAAGTTCAAAAAAATGAAATCCCTTTGTAACAGATGAGTTTCCGTATGAAACCCTGATACTTCAAAAGAGATTGTCCGTTTTGTGCACGAAGTGCATCCAGTCTTTGCCGTAAGCCTCCGTACTTTCTTGCACAAGCTATGTGGGTGCAATGATGATACCATGCCAACTTGGAACCTTTTCAGAGTTCATTTCAAATGCTTTTCAATTTCATGGTCTTATAGCTCCAAATAATCAGTAAATGCATGAAAAATAACAAATGAAGTCAGAAAGGGTTGTAAATTGATGATGTGGCTTTGAATGGTGCATTTTGAACACAGAAAAACAATGGAGTTCAAATAAGTTCAAAAAAAATGAAATCCCTTTATAACAGACGAGTTTCCGTGTTAAACCGTGATACTTTGAAAGAGATTGTCCGTTTTGTACATGAAGTGCATCCAGTTTTTGCCGTAACCCTCTCTACTTTTCTCGCACTTGCTATGTGAGTGAAATGATGATACCATGCCAACTTGGAACCATTTCAGAGTTTATTTCAAATGCTTTTCAATTTCATGGTCTTATAGCTCAAAATAATCTGTAAATGCATTAAAAATAACAAATGTAGTCAGAAAGGGTTGTAAATTGATGATGTGGCTTTGAATGGTGCATTTTAAACACAGAAAAACAAGGGAGTTCAAATAAGTTCAAAAAAATGAAATCCCTTTGTAACAGACGAGTTTCCGTATGAAACCCTGATACTTCGAAAGAGATTGTCCGTTTTGAAGACGAAGTGCATCCAATTTTTGCCGTAACCCTCTCTACTTTCTCACACATGCTATGTGGGTGAAATGATGATACCATGCCAACTTGGAACCTTTTCAGAGTTCATTTCAAATGCTTTTTAACTTCATGGTCTTATAGCTCAAAATAATCAGTAAATGCATGAAAAATAACAAATGAAGTCAGAAAGGGTTGTAAGTTGATGATGTGGCTTTGAATGGTGCATTTTGAACACAGAAAAAACAATGGAGTTCAAATAAGTTAAAAAAAATGAAATCCCTTTGTAACACACGAGTTTCCATATGAAACCCTGATACATCGAAAGAGATTGTCCGTTTTGTCCACGAAGTGCATCCAGTTTTTGTCGTAACCCTCTCTACTTTCTCGCACATGCTATGTGGGTGAAATGATGATACCATGCCAACTTGTAACCTTTTCAGAGTTCATTTCAAATGTCTTTCAACTTCATGGTCTTATAGCTCAAAATAATCAGTAAATGCATGAAAAATAACAAATGAAGTCAGAAAGGGTTGTAAATTGATGATGTGGCTTTGAATGGTGCATTTTGAACACAGAAAAAACAATGCAGGTCAAATAAGTTCAAAAAAATGGAATCCCTTTGTAACAGACGAGTTTCCATATGAAACCCTGATACTTCGAAAGAGATTGTCCGTTTTGTAGACGAAGTGCATCCAATTTTTGCCGTAACCATGTCTACTTTCTCGCACATGCTTTGTGGGTGAAATGATGATACCATGCCAACTTGGAACCTTTTCAGAGTTCATTTCAAATGCTTTTCAACTTCATGGTCTTATAGCTCAAAATAATCAGTAAATGCATGGAAAATAACAAATGAAGTCAGAAAGGGTTGTAAATTGATGATGTGGCTTTGAATGGTGCATTTTGAACACAGAAAAACAAGGGAGTTCAAATAAGTTCAAAAAAATGAAATCCCTTTGTAACAGACGAGTTTCCGTATGAAACCATGATACTTCAAAAGAGATTGTCCATTTTATACAAGAAGTGCATCCAGTTTTTGCCTTAAGCCTCTCTACTTTCTTACACATGCTATGTGGGTGAAATGATGATACCATGCCAACTTGGAACCTTTTCAGAGTTCATTTCAAATGCTTTTCAATTTCATGGTCTTATAGCTCAAAATAATCAGTAAATGCATGAAAAATAACAAATGAAGTCAGAAAGGGTTGTAAATTGATGATGTGACTTTGAATGGTGCATTTTGAACACAGAAAAACAAGGGAGTTGAAATAAGTTGAAAAAAATGAAATCCCTTTGTAACAGGCGAGTTTCCGTATGAAACCATGATACTTCGAAAGAGATTGTTCGTTTCGTACACGAAGTATATCCAGTTTTTGCCGTAAGCCTCTGTACTTTCTTGCACATGCTATGTGGGTGAAATGATGATACCATGCCAATTTGGAACCTTTTTAGGGTCCATTTCAAATGCTTTTCAATTTCATGGTCTTATAGCTCAAAATAATCAGTAAATGCATGAAAAATAACAAATGAAGTCAGAAACAAAATAAATAAAATAAATAAGTAATTTGAAACAAAATAATTTAAAATTTAATAAAATAGATAAGTAGAAACAAAAAATTTTTAATAACATAAATAAAATTTATGAAACTAAAATTATCAAAGTATTTTCTGTTCAAAATATTATAAGAAACCTCTAGTATTATTGAAATTAAAATTATATGAAACTGATGCAACTAAAATTATCAAAGTATTTTCTGTTCAAAATCATTAAAAGTAATAAGAATTTACATAAAGAACTTCTTTTTAGAAACTTTAATAGCAAAAAGAATTATCATAAAATAAAATTAATAAGTAATTATAAACCAAATAAAATAAAATAAATAAGTATTTTGTTGTAAGTAGAAACAAAAAAAATAATTAAAGCAAACAAGAAAACAAAAATCTGGGAAAAAATAAAAAAAATTGCCGCCAACTGGGCCACCACGGCCTCAATACGACTAGAAACCCATCCATGGGCCAGGATTCAGGCCCGCAGAAGGCCTAGAAGGCCCATCAGGTATAGCAGTAACAATTAGGCTCATAAGCCTGGAATGGAGAGGAGCTCGAGAGGGGTGCGGCAGTGGGGCTTATAAACCACTACGCGCCCCTCTCAACTAGCAAGGTGGGACTAAACTTTGGCCGCGACGCGGGCAGCACAGGGGTCTTTGGTCCCGGTTGGTGGCACCAACCGGGACTAAAGGGGGTGCATTGGTATCGGTTCGTGGCACCAACCGGGACCAATGCCCACCCTTTAGTCCCAGTTGGTGCCACTAACCAGGACCAAAGGCCTTTGCTTCCCGCCCTTTGGGCTGGTGAAAAGAGGCCTTTGGTCCCGGTTGGTGGCACCAACCGGGACTAATGCACCCTTTAGTCCCGGTTCTTGGCACCAACCGGGACTACACGCCTCGCAATATAAGTTCGCACTTAGGAATTTTCCACTCTCATCTCGAAGTTGCCGTCCCGACGACGCCGACGACATCGACGCCGCCCGCCGCCTCCGCCGCCGTCGTCGCCGTCGCCTTCGCCCGCGCCCTCGCCGTTGCCCGCGCCCTCGCCGTCGCCCGCTCCCCTGCCCTGACACGCGCCGCCACGACGTGCGCCACCCCGGCCCGCCCCCATCGTCTCCGTCGCCGTCGCCCCCTACCCCGCCCCCACCGTCGCCGTCGCCCTCGCCGTCGCCGTCACCGTCCTCCTCACTTAATTTGTCCGGCCGGCGCAGCATTTTTTTTCATTTATATATATGCTTATTTTTTGTTGGGGAACGTTGCAGAAAATTAAAATTTTTCCTACGGTTTCACCAAGATCCATCTATGAGTTCATCTAAGCAACGAGTCTAGGGAGAGAGTTTGCATCTACATACCACTTGTAGATCGCGTGCGGAAGCTTGCAAGGTGATGATGTAGTCGTACTCGACGTGATCCAAATCACCGATGACCAGCGCCGAACGGACGGCACCTCCGCTTTCAACACACGTACGGGACGGGAGACGTCTCCTCCTTCTTGATCCAGCAAGGGGAAGGAGAGGTTGATGAAGATCCAGCAGCACGACGGCGTGGTGGTGGATGCAGGGCGTCACAGCAGCAGGGCTTCGCCGAGACTACGAGGGAGAGACGTAACGGGGGGAGGTGGAGGCGCCAGGGGCTGGTGTGTGAAGTCCCTCCTCTCCCCCACTATATATAGGGGTACCAGGGGGAGGCGCCGGCCCTAGTAGATGAGATCTACTAGGGGGGCGGCGGCCTAGGGGAGGTTTCCCTCCCCCCCAAGGCACCTAGGGGTGCCTTCCACCACTAGGACTCCTCCTAGGGGGAAACCCTAGGCGCATGGGCCTATAGGGGCTGGTGCCCTTGGCCCATGATGGCCAAGGCGCACCCCCTACAGCCCATGTGGCCCCCCGGGACAGGTGGCCCCACCCGGTGGACCCCCGGGACCCTTCCGGTGGTCCCGGTACAATACCGATCACCCCGAAACTTGTCCCGATGCCCGAAATAGCACTTCCTATATATAATTCTTTACCTCCGGACCATTCCGGAACTCCTCGTGACATCCGGGATCTCATCCGGGACTCCGAACAACATTCGGGTTTCTGCATATACATATCTTCATAACCCTAGCGTCACCGAACCTTAAGTGTGTAGACCCTACGGGTTCGGGAGACATGCAGACATGACCGAGACGCTCTCAGTCAATAACCATCAGCGGGATCTGGATACTCATGATGGCTCCCACATGCTCCTCGATGTTGTCATCGGATGAACCACGATGTTGAGGATTCGATCAAACCCTGTATGCAATTCCCTTTGTCAATCGGTACGTTACTTGCCCGAGACTCGATCGTCGGTATCCCAATACCTTGTTCAGTCTCGTTACCGGCAAGTCACTTTACTCGTACCGTAATGCATGATCCCGTGTCCAACACCTTGGTCACATTGAGCTCAATATGATGATGCATTACCGAGTGGGCCCAGAGATACCTCTCCGTCATACGGAGTGACAAATCCCAGTCTCGATCCGTGTCAACCCAACAGCTACTTTCGGAGATACCTGTAATGCACCTTTATAGTCACCCAGTTACGTTGTGATGTTTGATACACCCAAGGCACTCTTACGGTATCCGGGAGTTACACGATCTCATGGTCGAAGGAAGAGATACTTGACACTAGCAAAGCTCTAGCAAAACGAACTACACGATCTTTAGTGCTATGCTTAGGATTGGGTCTTGTCCATCACATCATTCTCCTAATGATGTGATCCCGTTATCAACGACATCCAATGTCCATAGTCAGGAAACCATGACTATCTGTTGATCACAACGAGCTGGTCAACTAGAGGCTTACCAGGGACATAGTGTGGTCTAAGTATTCACACGTGTATTACGATTTCCGGATAATACAGTTATAGCATGAATAAAAGACAATTATCATGAATAATGAAATATAATAATACTTTTATTATTGCCTCTAGGGCATATTTCCAACATTTTTTTCATAGGTATATGCTTGTTTTTTCATATATATGATGATATATATGCTTGTTATCATAATTGTTTTTGTTCATATATATATGATGATTTTTTATAGAATATGATGTTTTTTTCATAGATGATCACATATATATATATATGATGTATGCATGGATGTGGATGAAATATATGATATTTTTTTGTTCATAGAACATGATGTTGTTTTATTCATAGTTTTTTTTTGTTCATGAGAGATGCGGGGACGTTGAGGGATCATAGATGTAATTTTTTCAGAATTTTCTATCGTGCATAGACCGATTTTAGACCACGGGATAGGAAAAAAGAAAATAAAAGAAGAGGAAGAAAGAAGAAGAGGAGAGGAAGAAGAGGAGAAATAAATAAGAAGAGGAAAAAAGAAGAAAAAGAAGAGGAGAAGAAGAAAGGAATAGAGGAGAAAGAAGAAAAAATAGAAATTTATATTTTCTTCTTCTTTCTCCTCTATTCCTTTCTTCTTCTCCTTTTTTTTCTTCTTCTTTTTCTTTGATTGCTTCTCTTCTATTCCTTTCTTATTCTCCTCTTTTTATTTCTTCTTTTGTCTTCTTATTTTTTATCGGGTATGTCGTTGTCGATATACCCCCTCCCGATAACTTCAACATGAGGGGGGGGGTCGATATACCCCCTCCCAGATAACATTATTTTCCCATGTATGTATGTCGCGTCATTGTCGATATAACCCCTTCCCGGATAACTTCGACATGAGGGGCGGTCGATATATATACCCCCTCTCGACCGCGATAACTTATACCATGGGAGCACCCCCCTCGGCCCTCTCGCTCAACCAAAACTCTTGACGACACCCAAACCCTAGAAAAAACGATGTTGGTCTCCCACCCCCTCCCGTCGCGCCCCTACCCGACAAACTCTCTCGAGGCCACCCAAATTTACCAAGTTAAAAGAGCGTTGTCATCGAGGCCACCCCAAACCCTTGAAGCGTTGTCGAGGCCACCCCAAACCCTTGAAGCGTAGCCAAGGCCACCCCAAACCCTAGAGAAGCAGCGTCGAGGCCACTAATATGATTCCTTATTGTGATTATATTAGCTAGCTAGTTCTACGTTTGCCACTAATATATCCAGCTATCATGTTTGAATAATAATTGCCATGTTGTAAATATTTGCAGAAACTATGGAGCATCCCCGAGACGAAACAACATAAGAGATGTTGGGGGACATAATCGCACAAGGTAGTGATGTTGTTGCGTCGTTTCTCAACGACACCGATGGTCAGGAAGTACAGGGTAGTGAAGAAGGCTATAATTATGATGGCTCCGGTGACCCATTAATGCCGGTACAAGAAGAGGGCTATGTTCATGATGGCTCCGGTGACCCAATGGAGGTACAAGAAGGAGACCGTGATGACGGCTCCGGTGACCGAACCGAGTCCTGCCAGGTATATATATATTAGTTAAGCCCGTGCTGACTAGTTAATTGATGCATTCATTGTTTTCATATGTACACATATTAATTAACTCTCGTATTTCTTATTTTCTCTAGCCATCCGGATCGAGCTCAACTTCAGTAAAGAAACGAGGCACGAAGAAAAAGTTGCGCTCGGATGAAAGGTTTGAGATCACAGCAATCGCGCGCGATGGCAAGCCGATTGAACCCATCCGGACAAGGGATGTATTTTGTGCTTGGTGCGGGGTTCTTGTTAGGGACAAGATCTCGATCAGTATCCAGCAATGGTTAAAGCCTAAGAAGGAAGACCCTGAGGTGTCTTATGTCTCCGATATGCAGAAAGAAGATCTTTGGACAACGCTTAAGGCAAATTTCACCCTACCAAAGAGGAGGATCCGGAGAAGCCAGTTAAAGAGCAATTGATCAAGTCTCATGCTCTTAAGAAGATGAAAGAACTATTCAGGAGGTGGAAGAATGAGCTGAAAATGTTTGTCGACAAAGAAAAGACACCAGAATTCATCGGAAAGTATGAGAAGATTAGAGATCAATGACCCGCATTTGTGGCCCACAAGACATCGGAAAAGAGTAAGAAGATGTCAGCAACAAACAAGATTAATGCTGCGAAGAAGAAGCATCACCATCGCACGGGGTCAGGTGGTTACCTCAAAGCCTGACCTTTGTGGGACAAGGCTGAGAATGACCTGATTGTTAAAGGGGTCGAACAAGAGACATTGAACTGGCCAGACCATTGCCGTACTTGGTTCTTCGGGGTTGGCGGAACCTTGGACCCTGTTTCAGGGAAGTGTGTTTGGACGGAAGATCAACTGCTAATACCCGTCAGGAGGCCTCAGGAGTATATCGAGGAAGTGCAGCAAGGGACGTTCGTTCCAGACAGAGAGAACGACGAGCTCACAATGGCCCTCGGGAATCCTGAGCACCCTGGACGGACACGAGGCAGGCCAGGCTCCCTTCCGTGGAAGGCTGGGTTTCCGGACGCAGGGGGTTACAAAACCTAGGAGAGGAGGAAGAAAGTGGAGCATAGCCAACTGCAGGCGCTGCATGAAAGGGTACAAGGGCTAGAGGATTGAGAAGCAGATCGCAGCAAACGACCTGCCGAAGCTTCCCCTGAAGCTACCCCGCCATCTCAGCGGAGAAGCAGCGTGGCTTCCACCGAGCAGACTCAGCAGCTGGAGCCTGTCTTCACGGCTCCTACTAGCTACCCCGTGGATGCTATCACGGAGTCTCAACATTGCCACCTTATGATGCGATGGATGACATTGAAAGTCAAGGCGACTGTTGGCTCTGTTATACCTAATGAACCAGGCTCAACCTACCACGGCCAGTCGATTCCAGAAGGATATGCTAGGGTGATGGTGCATCAAATAATGGACGGATTTGAGGACCTTCAGCTTGAGCACCCTAAGGGTGAAGGGGAGATTCGGTTTGGTTCTTCTTTGAAGACTCCATGCCTATGGCGGAAATAGCTCATCAACTTTCCGAACTGGACGCCTCCGCCTCCTCCTCCTCTTCCGGCGAGTCAGGGCACTCCGCCTCCTCCGGCGAGTGATCAGGGCACTCATCCTCCTTCTCCGGCGCGTGGCGGCACTCCGTCTCCTTCTCCGCCTACGCTGGCACGCCCGAGCAGCCAACTGCCTCCTCCTTCTCTGCCTCGTGAACAAGGGCGGAAGAGACCCGCCGCCGCTCCGGCTGCTCCGGCGCGTCGTCCTTCTCCTCTGCCTCGTAAGAAAGGAAAGACAGCTGCAGCCGCTCCGTCTGCTCCGGCGTCTAGCAGTACAGCCAGAGGCAGGCAATACAGATACGGTCCTTCTTTGAAGACTCCAGAGAAGTTACCCTACGAGAGGAGCCAGGAGGAAAACGCGAAGATCGTGCAAGCCGAAGTGACAAACTTCTTTGAAGGGGTCAAAGCAAAGAAAAGTCCACCTCCGGAGGAGAAGATAGATCCGGTAAAAGCGAAGCATACTCTGGCTGCCCTGACGAAACCACCAAAGTCTCCGGTGAAAGACAACTATGAGCGCATTCTTACAAAGTCATTTATCGAAGCAGAGCGGTTGGGAAGTACTGTTAGTGGTCAAAGGATAGAAGAACGACGAGCTGGGAAAAAAGTTGCCCAGCTCGGCGAACAAGCGAACCAATCGTTGCCCCCGCTCCAGGTGTCTAGCGTCGTTGCGAATCATCCGGGCGGGATGGTGCCCGGTTATAACGATCTTGGAGATTACCTGCCTGACGATGCACATTTTGATTTCTTGGAGGTGAACGAACACAAATACGTGTACGGGAAGCCTCTCGTAAAAGATGAAAAATCTCTAACAACGATGATGCGAAGATTCCATGATTGGTATATGAAAATCTGCAGAGAGTCTGAGGGGAGGAATATTTTGACGCTCAGAGTTAAAGAGGAGCACGACCTCATTGGAATTGAACTGTTGAATGTTCCATTTGAGGAATTCTTCGAGTTTTTCAATCTAAAGGCCCTCGATAAGTTAATGATCACTTGCTACTGCCTGTAAGTAGTACTACTTCTGTCATAAAGTCTCTATATATAGGCCAACTCTTTCATTGCATGTATTTTGAATTATTCTCACTATATTATGTAGATTGAAGGTCGCCGAATTGAAGAAAAGACAAATCGGTGATATTGGGTTCATTAACACAAATCTCATAGATGCATATATGGTTAAATTTCAGGCCAAAGATACCGAGGCCAAGCTGCTACAATCGTTTGTATTAAATCAAAACAAAGCTATAATACTCTTTCCTTACGAATTCGAGTGAGTGTTACTATCTCGTGCATATTCGGTTTCCCTTATTAGTCGAGGTTATAGTAATGTAATTGATGAGTTATGCATGCGTGCGCAACTTCCACTATATTCTCCTAGAGATTAAGCTTGAGCAGGGACTAGTAACCATCTTAGACTCAAGACGAAAAGATCCCAAGGAGTACATGGACATGACTGCAATTCTAGAGAAGTAAGTTAAATCGATCATTAGCGCACCATATCAGCAACTTCAATTTGTTAATTTCCTGATATGAAGTAATTGTTTTCTTTGTCTGACAGAGTTTGGAATAAATTCACCTTAAAAACTCCGGGACTGCCGAAGAAGCTACAATTTAGACACCCAAAAGTAAGTACGATAGTAGCATGTTCAACGCATCTCCTATAGTGATTCAAGCGCTAGTTTCATCAATACCATTTAGCATTCTTGCTATATTATTATCAGTTTGATTGACCTCTATTTCTTGTAAAGTGGTTGTGGTAGGGACAAGGGAATAATTACTGTGGATACTACATTTGCGAGTCCATCCGCCACACGACCTGTGAGCGGGGCTACTCCGACAAGCAATATGAAGTGCGTAAATAATAATATTCACAATTTTATTTTATTACCATCATTTGTGTTAAGTTTCATTTACTCATATATATGTATTGACCCCCTTCTTCAAATTAGAATTTCGGATGCGGAATGAACTCCTACCACTAGATCGTATGCGAGGAGTTCAAGAGAAATTGGCGGCATTCTTTCTTGACCACGTGATCGCCAAAGACGGAGAATACCATGTGGACCCTGCGTTCATTTGGAATTAGGAGATTATATTGTAAGAGATAATTATATTGTATATATGTAGGCAGCAGCGTCGGATAGATATACAAGAACTTGTTGTTCGACCAATCTCTCAGAGAATGAGAGGTGGTCGATATCACTTCTCTCTGTATGCATATGTTCATGACGATCTTCTGTTTCCTTCATTTGCTTACTAGCTAGCGTGTCTAGTCCTCTCTATACGTATAATACGTACCGTCGACCAAGCACGGAGATAAGAGAGGACACTTCTCTGTATTAATTAGCTAGCTAACACAATATATGAAACACCTAAATTAACCCCCCA
>NC_041381.1:13952616-13965687 GCF_002162155.2 Triticum dicoccoides
TCTTTAAAAAAAACAAAAACCCCAGCACCTGAAATGCTGACGCGTGGATGCCTATTGGTCCCGCTTGGTGCTATCAACCGGGACCAAAGGGCCTCCTGCCCGGGCTCGCCGCACCGGCCACGTGGAGGCCCATCTGTCCCGGTTGGTGTAAAAACCGGGACTAAAGGTTAAGGACATTAGTAACGACCTATTAGTCCCGGTTCAAGAACCGGGACTAAAGGCCCTTACGAACCGGGACAAATGCCCTGTTTTCTACTAGTGTCCCCACTATGACCAGCCATATGTGGAATACAATTAACGACCCATAATTATTTCCTACGTGCGCGTGTCTTCTAGAAGATACCGTGGACAGTAGTGGAGGATAGTGCTATTAAGACATATATATCGCACAGGCTAGGCAATAACTCTGTGATGTGGCGATATCACATACAGTTTTGAAATTGCACATAGTTTTTGCAAAAAATGTATGTGCGATATAGCATATCATTGCATACTATTCTAAGAACGCAACTATGTGTGATGCATTGCGCATGGTTCTTGGAAAAAATGTTTGTGTGATTTATAATATCATTGCACACAGGTTAAAAATGCAATTGTGTGTGATATCTTGCACGCATTTCTTTGTACTGTAGCAAAAAATTATACTTTGTACCGTAAATACCTAGGAATATGGTGTAGTAATAGATCACATATTCTACTTTACAACTAGACACATAGCCCCGTTTGAGGAAGAGCATTTGGCGAAGTGCATAACCGTCTCCTCACGAGATTCAACAATAGGTTCATCCAAGCGCCACAGCCGCAATGCCTCCAAGGTTTCTACATGTACGGGATTGAAGTTGGCTGGATGAAGATGCGGTAGCAACTATGAACAATGGCGAATGAGGTGGAGGCACCCTTGGGTTTGTGAAACCCTATTCGGAAGTGGCGGGTGGCAGACAGGTGGGGGAGCACCCTGGAGGAGCACTCATTAGGAACTGACGCACCTCGCCAACTCCTCCCTCTTATAAGGACGACCCCTAACATTTTGAAGACCCATACACATGTTTACCTAATGGACTAGAAGGAAATATGCCCTAGAGGAAATAATAAAGTTGTTATTTTACATTTCCTTATTCATGATAAAGGTTTATTATTCATGCTAGAATTGTATTGATCGGAAACCTTAATACATGTGTGAATACAAAAACAAACAACGTGTCCCTAGTGAGCCTCTACTATACTAGCTCGTTGATCAAACATGGTTAAAGTTTCCTAACCATTGACATGAGTTGTCATTTGATAATGGGATCACATCATTAGGAGAATGATGTGATAGACAAGACTCATCCGTTAGCTTAGCATAATGATCGTTCAGTTTTATTGCTATTGATTTCTTCATGTCAAATACATATTCCTTCGACTATGAGATTATGAAACTCCCGGATACCAGAGGAATGTCTTGTATGCTATCAAACGTCACTACGTAACTGGGTGATTATAAAGATGCTCTACATGTATCTCCAAAGGTGTTTGTTGAGTTGGCATATATCGAGATTAGGATTTGTCACTCCGTGTATCGGAGAGGTATCCTGGGCCCTCTTGGTAATACACATCATAAGCTTGCAAGAAAACGACTAAGGAGTTAGTCACGAGGTGATGTATTACCGAACGTGTAAAGAGACTTGCCGGTAATGAGATTGAACTAGGTATGAAGAAACCGACGATCGAATCTCGGGCAAGTAACATACCGATGGTCAAAGAGAATTACGTATGTTGTCATAACAGTTCGACCGATAAAGATCTTCTTAGAATACGTAGGTGCCAATATGGGCATCCAGGTTCCGCTATTGGTTATTGAGCAGAGAGGTGTCTAGGTTATGTCTACATAGTTCTCGAACCCGTAGGGTACGCACGCTTAACGTTCGTTGACGATATAGTGTTATATGAGTCATATGATTTGGTGACCGAATGTTGTTCGGAGTCTCGGATGAGATCACAGACGTGACGAGGAGTCTCTAAATGGTCGAGAGGTAAAGATCGATATATAGGACGATGGTATTTGGATACTGGAAGTGTTTTAGGACATACCGGGAAGCAATCGGGTCACCGGAAGGGGTCCCCCCTCCCCCCCGGCAAGTTATGGGCTTAATGGGCCAAAGGGCGGGACAAACCAGCCGACTAGGGGGCTGGTGCGCCCCTCCACTTCTTTGGATAGCCCTAGGAAAGGAAAAAACCCTCCCGCCTTTCCCTCTCATGGGAGAAAGGAAAGGGAATGGCACCACCATCCCCTGCCTTTCCCTGCACTCCCAATAAGGAAAGAAGGTGCCGCAGCTTGGGAGGGACCCCAAGTATGATTCCTCCTACTTGGGCGCCTCCTTTGGATGCTCCTCCCTCCCTCCCACCTATATATATGTGGAATGGGGCGCCTAGCACACACCGGACAATTGCCTACCCGTGTGCGGCGCCCCCTTCATCGTTTACACCCTCGGTCATATTTTCATAGTGCTTAGGTGAAGCCCCGCGAGGATCACTTCACCATCACTGTCACGACGCCGTCATGCTGACGGAACTCATCTACTACCTCGACGTCTTGCTAGATCAAGAAGGCGAGGGACGTCACCGAGCTGAACGTGTGCAGAACACCGAGGTGCCGTGCGTTCGGTACTTGATCGGTTGAAGCATGAAGAAGTTCAACTACATCAACCGCGTTGAGAAACGCTTCCACTTACAGTCTACGAGGGTACGTAGACACACTCTCCCCCTCGTTTCTATGCATCTCCATGGATAGATCATTGCGCGTTAGTATAATTTTTTTTGTTTTCCATGCAACGTTTCCCAATAGTGGCATCATGAGCCAGGTCTATGCGTAGAAGATATGCACGAGTAGAACACAAAGAGTTATGGGTGTGATAGTCATACTGCTTACCACCAACGTCTTATTTTGGTTCGGCGATATTGTGGGATGAAGCGGCTGGGACCAACCTTACATGTCCACGCACGTGAGACCGGTTCCACCGACTGACATGTAACAAGTTTTGCATAAAGATGGCTGGCGAGTGTCTGTTTCTCCTACTTTTGTTTAATCGAATTTGACTGCAGACAGTCCTTGAAGAAGGTTAAAACAACAAACTTGACGAAACACCGTTATGGTTTGATGGTTAGGTAAGAACAGTTCTTACTAGAAGCCCGTAGCAGCCACGTAAAACTTGCAACAACAAAGTAGAAGACGTCTAACTTGTTTTGCAGGGCATGTTGTGATGTGATATGGTGAAGACATGATGTGATATACGTTACTGTATGAGATGACCATGTTTTCTAAAAGTTATTGGCAATCGGCAGGAGCCTTATGGTTGTCTCTTTATTATATGAAATGCAAACGCCATGTAATTGCTTAACTTTATCACTATGTGTTAGTGATAGTTGCTAGAAGACCATGACGCAATGATGGAGATCAAGTTGTCGATCCGGTGACTATGGAGATCATGATGGTGCTTTGGAGATGGAGATCAAAAGCACAAGATGATGATGGCCATATCATGTCACATATTTTGATTGCATGTGATGTTTATCTTTTATGCATCTTATTTTGCTTAGTACGGTGGTAGCATTATAAGATAATCCCTTCACTAAATTTCAAGGTAAAAGTGATGTCCCTGAGTATGCACCGTTGCTACAGTTCATCGTGTTGAGACACCACGTGATGCGTGATGATCGGACATGGGTTGGTTGATTTGGATCACGTATCACTTAGATGACTTGAGGGATGTCTATTTAAGTGGGAGTTCTTAAGTAATTTGATTAATTGAACTTAATTTATCATGAAATTAGTCTTATAGTTTTGCAAATCTATATTGTAGATCAATAGCTCGCGATATAGCTCACTGATTTTTTTGACATGTTCCTAGAGAAAAGCGGGTTGAAAGATGATAGTAGAAATGACGCGGACTGGGTCTGTGACCTGAGGATTATCCTCATTGCTGCACAGAAAAATGTTTTGAATGCCATAGAGCATATGATATGTTTCATGATTTGAAATTGGTATTTCAGACTCATGCCCATGCTAAGAGGTATGCGACCTCTGACAAATATTTTGCCTACAAGATGAAGGAGAATTGCTCAGCCAGTGAGCATGTGCTCAGAATGACTGGGTACTACAATCACTTGAATCAAGTGGGATTTAATCTTCCAGATAAGATAGTGATTGACAGAGTTCTCTAGTCACTATCACCAAGCTACTAGAACTTCATGATGAAACTATAATATGCAAGGGATGACGAAAACGATTCCCAAGCTCTTCAGGATACTGAAATCGACGAAGGTAGAAATCAAGAAAAGCATCAAGTCATGATGGTTAACAAGACCACTAGTTTCAAGAAAAAAGGCAAAGGAAAAGAAAGGGAACTTCAAGAAGAATGACAAGCAAGTTGCCACTCCCGTGAAGAAGCCCAAATCTGAACCTAATCCTGAAACTGAGTGCTTCTACTACAAAGGGAATGATCACTAGAAGAGGAGCTACCCTAAATACTTCGCGGATAAGAAGGATGGCAAAGTGAACAAAAGTATATATGATATACATGTTATTGATATGTACCTTACTGATATTCATAGTAGCCCCTGGGTAATTGATACTGGTTCAGTTGCTAAGATTAGTAACTCGAAACAAGAGTTGCAGAATGAACAAAGACTAGTTAAGGGCGAGGTGACGATGTGTGTTGGAAGTGATCCCAAGGTTGATAAGATCACCATCGATCGCACACTCCCTCTACCTTCTGGATTAGTGTGGAAACTTAAATAAATGTTATTTGATGTTTGCGTTGAACATAAATATGATTGGGTCATGTTTATTACAATACGATTATTCATTTAAGTCAGAGAATAATTGGTGTTCTGTTTACATGAATGAAACATTTTATGCTCATACACCAAATGTAAATGGTTTATTGAATCTCAATTATAGTGATACACTTCATAATATTGATGCCAAAAATGCAAAGTTGATAATGATAGTGCAACATACTTGTGGCACTACTGTTTAGGTTATATTGGCGTAAAACGCATGAAAAAACTTCATGCGGATGGACGTTCGGCAAATAACTCAGACAGTAGTTAAGACTAACAATTTCAAGCCTAAGCCGCTGTAGTTACAGAGTACCCCATGTGTAAACTACTATCCCCGTCCTAGTTTATTTGTCCCCTTAGTATTTTCTGTCAAATTTTGATCATTAATTTAATTAACAAATGTTAAATGCATGTCATAAAAAATTGTATCATTGAAACTATGTTTAAGTATGAATCTGACGATATATAACAATTCTTTATGACATGCATTAACATTTTATCAATTAAATTTTTAGACAAATTTTAACATAAAATACGAAGATGGCCAATAAACCACGACAAAGGTAGTAGTATAACATCATTTAGATCACTATAAATTGTACTGGATGTAGGATCATCACACCCGCTAAACAAAAGGATGTAGGACCATCGTCTCTTCCTGCCGCTATCAGCCTAGTATCACCCATCCGTGCAGTCAACACATGATTGCTATAGCGATGCTTTGCTTCATGAAGCCGATGGAGGTCGCCGTATGTGAGGACGAATTAGCTAGGGATAGCCTTATATTTGTTAGCTGGCGCAGGCGCGCGTGCAGGGTTGTTGACATGCTCCCTCTCTATCTCAAAACCACCTTATATTTTCTCTAGAAAAAAACAACCATGTCCGTATTAGTTCGCTGGCGTAGGCGCGCGTGCCGTGTTGTTGATCTACATGGAACATGTGCATGCTGGCTTGATCTACACATATCAATGATCTGACGCGTCCATCCCGTGCACACATGCTTGCTGTACCAATCTGTGCCTGAGATCGATGGAGCATGGGGACAAACTAAGGACAGCTCTGCTTGATTGAATCCACAATTTTGTCTCCATGTTTGTATGCTTGCTGGCCCATGATTTGTTGTCCTACTTTACGCGCCCGTGACTAGATACTGTGCAGAATTTATTATGCATTTAGTGTCATGATTAATTTTTCTACAAGCGTGTGACTTCTAGAAGATGTTACTGTGCAGAATCTACAAATAACCAAGCAACTCAAAGGAGCGTACACATGCTCACGGCCCATACACTTATATTATTATAATGATACACATATTCATAATATTGATGCCAAAAAATACAAAGTTGATAATGATAGTACAACATACTTGTGACACTACCGTTTATGTCATATTGGCGTAAAGCGCATGAAAAAACTTCATGCGAATGGATGTTCGGCAAATCACTCAGACAGTAGTCAAGGCTAACAATTTCGAGCCTAAGCCGCTATAGTTACAGAGTACCCCATGTGTAAACTACAACCCCGTCCTAGTTTATTTGTCCCCTTAATATTTTTTGTCAAATTTTGACTATTAATTTAATTAACAAATGTTAATGCATGTCATAAAATATAGTACCATCGGAAACTATGTTGCAAGTATGAATCCAACGATTTATAATAATTCTTTATGACATGCATTAATATTTTATCAATTAAACTTTTGGACAAATTTTGACACAAAATACCAAGATGGCCAATAAATCAGGACGAAGGTAGTAGTATAACATCTTTTAAATCACTATAAATTGCACTGGATGTAGGATCATGACACCCGCTAAACAAAAGGAAGTAGGGCCATTTATTTAACTCGCGGAAGGCAAGCTCTAGAATATGATGAGCCAACCCGCCGTACTTCATGAAGCCGACATCACCCATCCGTGCAGTCAACACATGGTTGCTATAGCGACGCTTTGCTTCATGAAGCCGATGTAGGTGAGGACAAATTAGGGACGGCCTTATAGAGTACTCCCTTCGTCCCATAATACAAGACGTTTTTTGATACATCAAAAAAACGTCTTATATTATGGAACGGAGGGAGTATTAGTTAGCTGGCGCAGGCGCGTGCAGGGTGTTGACATGCTCCCTCTCTATCTCAAAACCACCCTATATTTTCTCTAGAAAACAACAACCATGTCCGTATTAGTTCGCTGGCGTAGGCGCGCGTGCCGTGTTGTTGATCTACATGCAGCATGTGCATGCTGCCTTGATCTACACATATCAATGATCTGACGCGTCCATCCCGTCCACACATGCTTGCTGTACCAATCTGTGCCTGAGACCGATGGAGCATGGGGACAAACTAAGGGCAGCTCTGCTTGATTGAAGCCACAATTTTGTCTCCATGTGTGTATGCTTGCTGGCCCATGATTTGTTGTCCTACTTTACGCTCCCGTGACTAGATCATAGTTTCAAATAGCCGGCTATAGCCCCGCTATAGCTCCGGTATAGCTGCTTAAGCATGTTGTCGTTAAATGATTTCATGTATAATTTACCGCTATAGCCTCGCTATAGCCCAGCTATAGCAGTTTTTAAGGTTGCCGCTATATGCCATAGCCCGCTATTTAAAACATTGGACTAGATACCGCGCAGAATCGATTATGCAGTTAGTGTCATAATTAATTCTTCTACAAGCGTGTGACTTCTAGAAGATGTTACCATGCAGAATCTACAAATAACCAAGCAACTCAAAGGAGCGTACACATGCTGACGGCTCAAGGAGCGCAAGATGAACATGATGGAGGTTACTCAGCCTCAACAAAGTGTGTTCAGGTTACATGGATAACATGATCTAGTCCTTTCACACCTGCGCGATCCAAAAGCTTGGCGTCATCCTTGATTGTGGCACGGCGAGGCGAGGATGGGCCCGTCTGCAAGCTCTGCTTCCAAGCAAGAGAGACGATGGACCACCTGCTGGCCCAACGCTCCTTCTCTCGGATCATTTGGCATGAGATCCTTTCTTGGTGTCGAATTCCGATAATTGTACCGACCGCCACAGAAGGTCTCTTTCCTTGGTGGTCTGCCGCCATCATCGCATGTCCGGCGAGTTTACGGAAAGTACTCAACTCCTTTATCACCCTTATCTCATGGTCAACCTAGAACAAGATATATACTTGCTACATTGAGATTTCGTTAACAAGGTTTGTCGAACCAGGGTGCTTCTCCAACCTCCATCTATAATGGAATTGAGATTTCAGTGTGTCATTTCTCATAACCATGGTTAATTTCCCAATAAAACTAAGAGTTTCACTACTCTACTTTTGAATTTCTGACTTCTCCGGGTGGGTATATATCAACTAAATTGCATGACACAATGGTCATGAAGTCACCATATCTCTCGACACGCCATCTCCTATATATATCGTTAACCGGGTAGCCTCTTGTAAGGTCTACGTGAAAGTGTAGTCATTTATTAGGCACCACATATTGAGTTCTGCATCATTTTGAGTTGCGACTACTCATATTCAGTGTGATAGGCCTCAATTTCCGACGTATTGATACGGATCCGCTTGGCAAGTATGTTCTTCAACTGATATTTGACGCACTGCCAGACATGCTCCAATCTATTAGGCGGTTCTTGCCTCGGTCACTAAAAGCTTACTAACTTCTTCGGCATTTTGATTTAAATTTCTAGAAGCTTACGATCTTCGATTGTGGTTTGATGATGATGTGCAAGAGATAGTTACTCGACCCATCATATATTGTCGTAGGGACCCTGACAAACTCAACCTTCTTTTCTCAACACATCATATATTTTATCACCCCCAAAGGGCAACAAATTTAGCTATCCAAACTGACCCATTCCGGTTGTCGTTGTATCTAATGAGGAGGTGGGGTTGTGGAAACAAGAATTTAAATCGAGCAAACACTATCTTTTCTTAGATTAGTTTGTTCTATGAATAACATAGTGATCTTGCCTTGGAGATCAGACAAGGAGCCTACAAAAGGACTCACAAACCCTGGGAAAAACACAAACAACATCTACCAGAGAAACAACAACACCAATGTGCACTACTAAAGGTCATGTCTATTAAGATTGCACATAGATAGACAAAGAGCATGTGCAAAACAATTGTCGCACATGGACGCCTAAACATTTACATGTGCGAAAAGGCAGACCCAAAAGTTTAACACACCGGGTGCTTCATGTCTTCTATACAACTAATATGCAGACCATGTTGATGGGCCTCCAAGTGGAGAGGTTCACATGTAGTGACATATTTTTTATTGAGAAGGTAATCTAAGGTTTATCATAGTAGGAGTTATATGAACAAAAATTTCACCCCCGGGTAGCACTATAGTAGATAAAGTGCATGCTTCCGTTCTCAAGAATTCTAGTGTGGTTGGACGTCACAATAGGCTTGCTTGTTGCAAAATGTAATGAGTAAAGAATGATAGATCCGGTATTTTATATTTTATAAGTAACTAATAACTCAAAATAAAAGTGTAAGTAACTGAGATTTTGGAGTTCTTTCTTATGGACAAAATTAGACCAGGATTCAATAGCTCGCCCGTAGCATCTTGCGGAAACATGGTTGCACATAATAATAAGCATACGAATGTGAATTGAGCATTTCAAACAGTCATATCATGATAAACATTGGTTAATATCATGTTATATATTGTACATCCATAAATCTACTAGATCAACACATGCCATATGTAATGACTAATACTCCTCTCAGAGTGATCTAAACCGTACACCTTGAGTTTAACTAATAAAATAGAGCATTGCATATAGCATCATGACAAGCAACTGAAGATGCAATCACTCATTACCGTTTACACAATTATTTTAAGCTTAGTGAGGGAAACCGTCAAACCATTTTTCCATTTTCGTCACTAGGGATACTTCCCAATCACTAGTAGAAAAGAGGGCTTTGGTCCAGGCTGGGTTAGCCCATTAGTCCCGGTTCAGTCTAGAACCGGCACTAATGGGGGCATTAGTCCCAGTTCGTGAGCGCAGGGCCACATGGGCCATTTGTCCTGGTTCGTCTGGACCTTTTAGTCCCGGTTAGTGCCACAAACCGGGACTAAAGGGTGTGATGCCCATTAGTACCGGTTCGTGGCACCAACCGGTACTAAAGGTTAGACCTTTAGTCCCGGTTCGAGCCACCACCGGTACTAATGGGGCTTGAGGCATTAGTACTGGTTCATGGCACGAACCGGTACTAAAGATCTAATTTTCAAACTCTCTCCCCCCCCGGATCGCCTTTTCAGTTTTTAAAAAAAAAAGAAAATGATGAAAATGTCAAAAAAATAAAATAAAATAAGTTTCCCATGTGATATGTGGTCTAGTTGTTGGGAAAATTTGCAAATGTGAATTTCGACTTTATTTGCAAAATCTCTCTAGAATTTAGTAAAATGGGCATAACTTTTGCATACTAACTCGGATGAAAAAGTTTTTATATGAAAAATCATCTACTCGAAATGTTGCATCCAAATTTAACAGGGGGAACCTCGTTAAACATTTTCAAAATCCTCAAAAACCTAACAGAAAAAAAGTTACAGGGCTTTTAAGATCTAGAGGCAAAAAATTCAAAAAATTTCAGTTTTTTGAATTTTTGTTAAATCTGGTCAAACTATGGTCAAACTACTTATTCAAGAAGTATTAGTGTTACTAAATAATTATTCGAGAATATTAGTGTTACTAAATAATTATTTCAGTTTTTTTGAATTTTGGTCAAATTTGGTCAAACTATGGTCAAACTGTAGTCAAACAATGGTCAAACTAATTATTCAAGAAATATTAGTGTCACTAAATAATTATTTCAGTTTTTTTTGAATTTTGGTCAAACCTGGTCAAACTATGGTCAAACTATGGTCAAACTATGGTCAAACAATGGTCAAACTAATTATTCAAGAAATATTAGTGTTACTAAATATTAGTGTTATTTTTTAGAACAATAGTTTCAAACTCAAACAGTGGAATGTGTGACTTCATGCTCAAGCTAAATTCCTGAGGTTAATAGGATTGACATCTTACTATTGTCAGGAAAACAACAAGTGCAGACTTGGAAATGAGGGAGAATAGAACTCGTAAGTTAAGCGTGCTCAGGCTGGAGTAGTGAGAGGATGGGTGACCGTCCGAGAAGTTAGATGGTTTGAAATGATGAGGGGTGATTAGAGATTAGAGGTTAGATGGTTTGAAATGATGAGGGGTGATTAAATATTAGAGGTTAAATTGAGCAGTGATGAGGGGTGATTAGAGATGAGAGGTTAAAATAATTCAGAAATTTGAAAATAAAAAAAATATTCCAAAAAAAAATCAAACTTTTTTTAAAAAAATCATAAAAATTCCTTTAGTACCGGTTGGTGTTACCAACCGGGACTAAAGGTGGACCTCCAGGCAGCGGCCACGTGGAGAGCCTTTAGTCCCGGTTCGTGTTAGAACCGGGACTAAAGGGGGAGGCTTTAGTAACGACCCTTTAGTCCCGGTTCCCAGAACCGGGACTAAAGGCCCTTATGAACCGGGACAAATACCCCTTTTTCTACTAGTGAATTAAGGGGTCTAGACTGGGTAATGATTAGACTACTAGAACGGAGAGCAATATACATATATGAATAATCCATACACCGATGATAACAACACCATAAACGAGACCCAGCATAAGAATTACATAGATTATATAATTATGTAGGATGGCTCGTGCGATCTGTATAATTGAGGTATAAATAGAGATTTGCTACATAGATACTACTATGAACTTGTAGTGTGGATATACTCTTAACCTTAAGTAGCAATATAGCATGGCTATGCATTTATGGATGCGCTCACTAGAGGGGAGAGTGGGGTATCTTTCTCATTGAAGAGAGGGGCAAATCCCATCTTGAATGCGCTCACTAGTACATACTTCATGACACATAAGAAAACAACCTTTATGATTGTCCCATTATGGAGTAGCATTTGGCAACCCCTAAGTAAATCTCTACCCATGTTGAGATCATACGACAGTCTTAGATATGAGGACATAACATACACATTGTAAGAGACAACCAAGAGCATTCCTGCTATTCTCAAGTTGGTTCTTTCCAACCCAATGTTCATAACATGTGTTCACATTATTGGTTTGACATCTCCATGTCCGTGACATGTGAAACATGGCCATGAGAAATTCATCTGGTAGTCTAATATTCATTTATGAGCTCACATGAACTCAACTTGGGATTACTCTAAAAAAAATAATTCAACACAAAGTTTCAATAACAAAGTTGAGTACTTGCCAACCAATAAAAATGATGTTATCAACCAACATTTAACACTTCATGGATACAATGAAATATAATCACTACTATGATTGCTTTTAGGGCAAATTTTCATCAAATTTCTCCTCTAAAGGGGTACTGGAGAAATTCTCCAGCAAAGCCCCGCCTCGGATCATGAATATCTTCTTTGAAAACACAGTGGAAAAATTCTTTGCAAATAGATTGGAGTTCCAGAGTTATAAATTGTTAGGGGCGGTAGGTCCGCAAGCTAGAGGCCACATGTCCACTGGTGATACATCAGGAGCATGGGACCCACATTTGCCCATGCCCTTCTCCTTTGGTAGGTCATCGTCTTCCGAGATGTTACATGTCCTGGTTATTTTAGCTCGTAATGTTCTTGAAGTCAATATAAAATATTGCAATAAAAGATAACAAATACAAATATGAATCCAAAATTTATAGTTATGTTTTAGATGTAGCACCTAGTGCACCTCATGGAGCATGGTGAGCAAAAACAGCCCATGTGCATTGTGAGTCCTGCCTCTCCAACACACTTTTATTAATATATTTTTTGCAAAGTTTGGCTCATTGCACACCGTCTGTCCTCAGTGACATGTCTGTGATTTTACTTGCACGCTATAAAATCTTGTAACTCCTCTAACCCCAACTCTTCTCACTCTTTGTCATCCTCTCCTGATCTCTCTTGATCAGAACAAGAAGGCAATGAGCTCTCGATCTCCACAACCTTGTGACCAGTGGGGTAGCCGCAGGCCATACATGTTCTACAATGTCAAATAGTGTCTAAATTGCTACAGTCAACAAAGAAACTTGGTGTTACGACCTAAGCCGCGGGCCTTGTAGCCTTGAGTCCTGTCTACGCCATTGCCGGTCACCACTCCCCACCCACACTCGTAAGTCGTGATGATCTAGATGTGGTGCACGTTGTTGCTTCCTCATCCACTGCATAGGTGATAGCCCCTCCACTTCCTAGTTGCCACCTTCTTCCGT